>NW_028092858.1:0-812 GCF_014824575.4 Sturnira hondurensis | reverse complement strand
ACCAGATTGGAACACAACAAAGAAAGAAAACTTCAGGCCAATATCGCTGATGGACATAGACGCTAAAATCCTCAACAGAATATTGGCAAACTGCATCCAACAATACATCAAAAAGATCATACACCACGACCAAGTGGGATCCATCCCAGGGATGCAAGGATGGTTCAATATCCACAAATCAGTAAATGTAATACATCACATAAACAAAAGTAAAGACAAAGCCCACATGACCATATCAATAGATGCAGAAAAAGCTTTTGATAAGGCACAATACCCATTTATGATAAAGGCACTCAGCAAAGTGGGAATAGAGGGAGCATTCCTCAATACAATAAAGGCCATATATGAAAGACCTACAGCCAACATCATACTCAATGGGCAAAAACTAAAATCTTTTCCACTAAGATCAGGAACAAAAAAAGGTTGTCCACTTTCACCACTTCTATTTAATATAGTATTGGAAGTTTTAGCCTCAGTGATCAGGCAAGAAAATGCAATAAAAGACATTCAAATTGGAAAGGAGTAAACAAAACTGTCATTGTTTGCAGATGACATGCTAGTGTACATGGAGAATCCTATAGACTTTACCAAAAGACTGCTCAAACTAATAAATCAATTTGGCAAAACAGTGGGTTACAAAGTCAATATCCATAAATCAAAGGCATTTTTGTATACCAACAATGAAACAGCAGAAGCAGAAATCAAGAAAAAAATCTCATTCGATATAGCAAAAAGAAAAATAAAATATCTGGGAATAAATTTAACCAAGGAGGTAAAAGACCTGTATGCAGAAAACTACACAACACTGAAGA
>NW_028092857.1:0-858 GCF_014824575.4 Sturnira hondurensis | reverse complement strand
TGTGGGGGCGGGGTCAAAGAGGGACAATGGCTTCCCTCCGGTGCCCGCCGCCGCCGCTGCCGCGACCCCCACCAGCACCGCAGCCACCACCGTCACCAGGGCCACGTGCCCCGCTCCTTGGCACGTGAGTGTGCCACTGCTGTCAGCCCTCCACCACTGGGTTTGCCCCCTGGGGCCTGTGTGGTCCGTCTCACTGCGCGCCAATGTGCGACCTTGGTCAGTCTGTTCTGCACCCCGACTAGTTCTGGGCTGCCTGCGCTCCTAGGTCTGCCCTGCCTGACCCAGCTCCGCTGCTGGCTCCACCTCTTACCGTCCTCGTTGAATGGTTCGTAGCTGTTGGACTTCCGTATAATTCGGTTTTCTGGCCTCTGGTTGTGTGTTAGTTCACCAAAACTTTTGTTGTATCCAAACTTGGTTGTGGGAGAAGGCACAGTGTTTCCATCTATGCCTCCATCTTGGCGGAAGTCTCTTGTGAGTTCTTTATAAATTTTGGACATTAACACTTTATCAGATATACTGGTGAATATGTTACTGTATTCTGTGGATTTTTTTTAATTTTGTTGATGTTTTCTTTTGCTGTACAAAACATTTTTAGTTTGATGTAGTCCTATTTGTTTATTTTTTTCTTTTGTTTCCCTTGCCTGGGGAAATATAGCTGATAAAATATTGCTGTGAGCTAAGAACAAAATTTTGCCACCTATGCTTTTCTACATGTATCTGCCAATTTTCCCAAAACCACTTATGAGTAAACTATCTTTAGTCTATTGTATGTGTTTTGCTTCCTCTGTCAAATATTAATTGACTATAAGTGTGTGGGTTCATTTTTGTGTTCTCTATTGTACAAAGGACCCATGGGCA
>NW_028092856.1:0-641 GCF_014824575.4 Sturnira hondurensis | reverse complement strand
TCTTTAATTTACTGGCTGATCAAATAACTCTTACACTACCTTCAATTTCACATTAATTCTTAGCAAAATATTTTGGCTCTCAGCTTACCATGCTACTTTCAGAAATTATGTTGGCCACATTGTACAGCAGTCACCTGTGAACTGACAACAGGCTCTCACTACGGTATTTGCTGAATTTAGATGTGCAGATCATGGCCTCCTGTTTGGCACTTGGGTTTTGAATCTAAGTTTTTCTCTGGCTCCTAACTACATCAAAGCTCGAAATGCTGTTCTTATGAAAAAATATGAAGAAGTGAGAAACTATGATTTTTTAAAATTTTATTCTGAACATGTTATTTCAAAAACGTGAAGAGTACATAAGTGATCTTCAGTTCGCTTAACAATTAAACCAGTTAGCAAAGTTGTGTGTTTCTTTAACTTTTCCACCACTTTCCACCAATCTACCTTTTAGTGTACTAGTTCTTTTCCTTATGCCTAAACCCTGTTCCATGTCACTGATTAGTGAGTCCATATACTTAAAAGTTAAAATGTTCATATTAATTACAAATGGAAAACTCTTAATTAGTATTTTTTATATGATATTCATGCAACTCCTTTTAAATAAACACCTGGGGCTATTTTGAACCCTTTATTTAGAAGAA
>NW_028092855.1:0-3449 GCF_014824575.4 Sturnira hondurensis | reverse complement strand
TCTAGCCTTTTCTGCTACAGAATTAGAAAGTGCATACAGAAATAATACTGACGAAAGTTCACTCTTGCATAGTGCTGGCTACCAGTGGACAATTGTACTGAGTGCTTCACCCACTTTTAAAAAATGTGCCTGCTGATTATCCCCATTTTTCTAGTATAAAAGTGAAATACAGAAGGGGCATGTAAGTTCCCCAATGTCCAGCAGAACTGGGATTTGAGTCTAGGCAATTCTGCTTGCCTATAAAATCCTGTCTGACCCTGACCAAAGTCAGTGCTTTGTAAAGTAGAAAACTGACATTGAAGAAATGAGAGACTATTTCCCAGGCTATTGCTGATAGCAAAGTGACAGCCTCCAAGTTAGAAAGGGTCTTCAGTTCTAAATCTGCAGTCATAAATTTCTAACATAATTGTCTGGAAATGGTGTAGGCTAGAAAATGATGTGGATTTAAAAATGAAGTCCTAACAAATAAAGCAGTTAACCACATCCTGAGCAAAAGACCCAACTCTGACATGGGGTAAGGATGTGTTGTAACATACCATTCTGTTCTTCTTATAGATTTAAACCATACTGAGAAATAAGTCTGTCTCAGAAAGTTACAGTTCTTTGGGAAAAGTTAAAAATGATACTCAGAATAGCAAATGTGTGAGTCACCTGTATTTATAGAAGTGTCAATCACCATTCTACATTTATTTCCTGTTTAATGTTTTTTATTATTTTTGAGTACAGTGAGATCTTTAGAGGGTGTATACTGAACCAACCATGTCAAGTAAAACTCTGTGTATGTAGCCAGATGACACAAAATTATACTCAGCTCATTATTTCTTTAAAAATATACAAAAACTTAGAGTCTCAGAGTTCTCAAGTTAACATAAATTCTGAAAAGTTTAATAGCTGTAATGTATCACATCTTGTTAATTGTATTAAACCCAAAATAAAAATAATATCATTCCCTTTAAAAAAAGAAGATCCATTTATTTCCTGCAAATAAAATCAAAACAATGATCTCTATTACACAATCATTAAGCAACTGTTTACACTAGTTACTCTTTGATATTCATTCACCTCTTCCAGCCTGAGAGTCAAAATTCTCAGAAGCATTAAAAAGAGCACTTTTTCTAAAACATTCAATGTGACAATTCCCTGAAAAAGTAATTTAAATACAAATTTAGAAGGTGCACATTTAAAAGACAGTGGAGCATTATCTAAGAGTGGTATAAATAACAATTTCTAAAGATTTATATTATTAAATTGTTTAAAAAGTATTTTGTCTCTGTTCTTTATATATTCACAAAGAGATACTACTCAATCTAAACTACAAACCATTAAATATTTGATTTTAACAACTTACACCAAGCAATGCATTCAACAAGGACTCTTGCCCAACTATACACTTCATCAGGCTGAGAGTGGGTGAAGTTCAGTATGGGGATGGGTTATCTTCAAAACTTCAGAGGTCATGGGGGGAGGAAAGATGAGGTAAAATTTGGGTTATTAAAGTGCAAACTACATCTTAACAGAATATATCACCATTAAGTTTTCCTGAGGTAGTTTTTTTCAAGGAAATAGAAACCTGTGGTAGAATTATGAGGCAGTAACGCAGCTGCTCACTTTTCCAGTGCTACTGAAGGAAGAAGCAACTTGCGTTTCTAAGGGCTTCTCCCACACCTCGGAAAAGAGAAGGGAAGGTATTCAAGTCAGGCCCTTTGACTACTCTGTGGCAAACAAGAGTGGGGTTATCTGTCCTGTATTTTTATGAGTCAGAGTGTGTGTGTTGTTTTTCTTCCAGAAAATCAACTCTTGTCTTCTATTTATTCCTAGAAAGTATAGTGTGGGCGCACATGTGTGTTGCTTTTGTATGGAGAATATGTAAATGGTGTCTGGACATCTGGTTGCAGAGGGCTGTTTTCTACTCCAGGGGAAAATACTGTCAGGAATAAAGATTTCCCTCATTATCCAAATGTAGAGTCTTCTAGGAAAATTTTGTAAGCTGAAATGGCATAAAGTGGAGAAGCAATTTGCCGACAAGTGCACAGAATAAATCCACACACACCACATGTGCTCACAGACACAACGGAAAGGTCTGACGGCTTGATGCTGAGTGTAGTTCCCAGGGAAGGACCTTGCAGGGCCACTCTTGCTGCTCAGGGAGCTTGCTGCCTCTCTAAAGGCTCAAAAGAAGGCTTAACACTATTTTTGATTTTCACTTTTTTTTCACAAGTCAAAAATCCTTTTCAGATATCTTTCAGTTACTGAGAACAGGCAGTAATGTGGGTCTTTTCTAAAAGACAAATGGTCTAAAGTGAACTTTGAAAGCACAGGGGATAACTGTGAGTAGAAAACCCACAGCTGTCAAATAGGGCCTTTCTCTTTGGCAGCTAAGAACATAAGCATTCCTGTAGCACTCCAGATTACAGTTCTGGTGCTGAGACAGTCACTGTCTATTGCTATGTAAATTCACTTCTATCGCTGTGAAAGAAAAAAAAGGATATGTACGCATACCCATAGCCCCAAGACCCTGTCTTGTCTGATCAAACAAACCTCCCTTACCTGAGGAAGAAGAGACTACCTTTGGTTGCTGGCAGCGGTATGGGAGAACTTACTTTTGTGCTCATTTTGGTTTTATTAGTGTTGACTCAAAAAGGAACAAGGGGAAGAATCTGGCTTTAAACTCAAGCTCATCATGTAAATATGGAAATTCCAGACTTTATCATTGTGCTGTTTTTATTGAAGGCTGATTACTTGAACTTTGGGCCAAATGAATAATTAGAAATAGAACAATATGAGATCAATTGTATTTTAATATTCACCAAGCATAAATTGACTAAGATTTGTCTTTTTCTTTACATTTAGGAATAAACCTTCATTAATATGTTATAAAAGTATATAATTTACTAACATAAATCTAAAGCCTATCATTCATCAAATTATTTATCAAGTGCATTCTCAGGGCGAGATAACTGTTAATGTACAGGACCAACAAATACAATTGTACATGTTGTTCTCTGTATCATTCCAGAAGGTACAGTTAGTATTGCACCATGCAACCCAAAGCCGCAGCTTGGGCCTTAAAAGGCATCCACTTCATAAAAAGGACTAAGCCTCAAGTTTTACCCCTGAGGGACTTGGAACAAGTATAGAACAGTGGATTCCTTTATTTTTTGATGACATTAAGGTAAAGAATGTCCAGATTCTTTGGGGCTATTTTTGGATATTTTCATTTATTTCCCAGTCCACAATTTGTATCCCTTGTGGATATTTCGTTAGCCAATAATGGCCCTTCATTGTTATCATGCTTCTTCCTCAGTAAAGATGGATGATGTATACAGGTGGAACCAAGCAGACGGGAGCCCACGCACATGGCACCTTGGTGAATGACCCAATGATCACTCCTGGATGAGATGGGTTTTTATTTACAATATGCCAATCTTGGGGGGCTCAGAGCATTTATG
>NW_028092854.1:0-792 GCF_014824575.4 Sturnira hondurensis | reverse complement strand
AGCCAGGCAGTGGCACTGTCTTTTCTCTGAGCCCTCCTCCCACATAAAGCCATAAAGCATTGAAGCAGGTTGCTCCGATTACCTAAAGCTCTGCCTCACACAATTTACAGGTATCTTTTCTGTACTAGGCCACACTACTAAAACAGAGAGTCAAAACTCCACTGCCTAATATACAGAAATAAACACAGAGGGGTTGCCAAATTGAGGAGACAAAGAAATCTGGGCCAAATGAAAGAACAGAAAAAAAAAAAAACAGAAAAAGAGCTAAGTTAAATGGAGATAACCAACCTATTCATCTTCACTAAAAAGAGGATATGTGATTTTGAGCATATTAGGGTATCATTCACAATAGTTACTAGATAACTTCACAGGGAATCCTGAACTGGCAAAAAAAAAAAATCTGTGGGTTCAAACTTTAGTCTTCAAGGTTATTCTGCTTTCATTTCACTCTGACAAAGTGGTCCATGAAAATGCAAAGGTGCCTTCTTTCTGCAACCTCACCATAGCCATGGCTTAGCTTTGACATTTAAAGTACTCTGATGTCAATAGCAGTCCCCAGAAAAATAAATAGGTCCAACAATGTGGCAGAAAGGAAATATTAAACTGAAATGAGTTTCAGAATTGTATGCTTGAAACATGTATAGCCCCAATTAATTGAATTAAAAAGTAAAAATATAAAAATAGAATAATATTAACTTTTTGAAAGATGCAGATCTTTCCACCAGTTTTTTTTTTTTTTTCAGTATTCTCTCTCTGGGAAACCAGAGTCCTAAACACAGTATTCAGTACCAA
>NW_028092853.1:0-692 GCF_014824575.4 Sturnira hondurensis | reverse complement strand
TGGAGGCCCCCTGGGAGGTTTGCCCAGTGGCTTTGGTGCATGTGGGCATCAGTTGACATGTTCTCCCATTAGGGATTCGGGAGCTGCCAGGGACTGAATGTCTGTGCCTCGGCCCATATTTATACGCTGAAGCCTAAATCTCTAATAGGGTGGTATTGGATGTGGGGCCTGTGGGGTGGGGGGTGATCAGGTCATACAGAGGGAGCCCTCATGAGTGGAATTAGCAGACCACAGGAAGAAACATGAGACACCTCTCAGCTTTTTGACAACACAATGATAAGACGGCAGTCTGCAGACCTGGAAGCGAAACCTCAGCAGGCCCTGGCTGTGCTGGACCCTTGCTAGGGGACGTCCCAGCCTCCAGAACTGTGAGAAGCCAATGCTTGCTGCTCAGGCCCCCACCTCTCCGTTTCAGCAGCCAAAGGGAAAACGGGAGCTAAGGGTGTACTTAACGGAACGGACGTCAGAGGGGACAGGAAGGAGGGGGTCTGAGCTGGCTGGCCCGACCCCGTCCCTTTGGAGTTGCCGACACGCATTCCAGACTCCACAAATCACCTGCGTGATCACGGTGGTCGGTCATCGTGAGCTTTCAAGCTGGCTATGCTGAGAAAGGCTGGAAGGTGGTGGAGAAGGAACAACAAGAGGAATGGGGAGTGTGCGCTCCCAGCCCACATTCATTATGCCGAGATGTG
>NW_028092852.1:0-1244 GCF_014824575.4 Sturnira hondurensis | reverse complement strand
GCAAGAGAAAAAAAACTCCCCTTTTGGAAAGTGACCCCGCCAGGACACAGGGTCTCAGACCTGAGTGGCCTCAGTACCACCTAGGGGGCCTGAGAAAACAAGGGTCCCAGGCCACCCCAGAGTCTCTGGCCCCTGGGCCTGGAGGGGGGCATCAGGGGCGGAGCGCCAAGAACCTGTATTTCCACCATGTCTTCTCAGCCATGAGGAAGCCCCACTCAGAGGCCTGACCCAGAGTTGCCTGGGAGGAAAAGCCAGGGAAGAGCTGGGGGCATGGGGCAGGGGTGAGTCGGGGCTGAACGCCCTGGGGACAAAGTCGGACACACACCCAAGCCTGCGACATGGGGAAGACACTCGGTCCCAGAGCAGCACCGGACCATTGGATGAGCTCGGGACGCCGACCACCCCCCCTCACCGAGGGACAGATTCAGGTCCTGCCCGCACCAGGCGTGTGGGTGGCCTGTGCACGGCACTGGCAGGAAGATGTGTTGGGGCGGTTCACACTGGAGCTTTCTCGGCACACGTGGGGGCATTCTGCACCAGCACCAGAACCAGTCCCGGGGGAGGTCTGGCAGACGCCCAGGCCAGTGAGGTGGCTCTGGGAGAAGGCGTGGGTGCAGCGGGACAGCGCAAGGCTGAGTGACACCGCCCAGAGCCAGGAGGGTAGATGGCGCATGTGTCCGCGTCGCTGAGGAACCTGACACAGTCAGACTGACAGAAGCAGGGGCCCAGCGGGGCTGCCCGGGCTGGGGGAGGGAGAGGGGGCTGTCTCACCAGCACCACGCGGCAGCCATGCGCGGGGAATGCGTGCTGGAGGTCTGACTACCACGCAGAGCCTGCGGCCCAGGACACCATGCTCTGCACTTGCATTTTATAAAGAGGGCGGGTCTGATGCCACATGTCCTTACACAAATCGAAAGGGGCATGGGACACTTTCGGAGACAACGGGCGTGCCTGTTACCCTCACACCTTGGTGATGATTTCATGGGTGTGTGCGTCTGCCCAAAGCAACTATGCCCATTGCCTGTACACAGTAAACACATGCAGTTTATTGCACATCAGTTACACCTCAGTGCAGCTGTTTTTGAAAGAGAGAGCGAGAGAGATAACGGGAATGATCTCTGGTTTCTCTGAGCCCTGACGCTGCCAAGGGGAAGGATGGGGCACTCGCAGGGAGAGCTGAACGAGGACCACCGCCTGGCCAGCAGGGCACTCCCGGTGGGTGGGCGTGGCGCTCCCCCATTTCC
>NW_028092851.1:0-899 GCF_014824575.4 Sturnira hondurensis | reverse complement strand
CTTCTTTTCTTAATGAGCCTACTTAAAGGCTTGTCTATTTTGTGTATCTTTTAAAAAAACCAACTCTTGGATTTATTGATCCTTAGAATTGTGCTTTTAGTCTCTATGTCATTTAATTCTGCTCTGATCTTGATTATTTCCATCCTTGTACTTGCTCTGGGCTGTCTTTGTTGTTGTTCTTCGAGTTCTTCCAGGCGTCCGGTTAGGTTGTTTGTTTGAAATGTTTCTATTTTCTTTAGGTATGCCTGTATCGCTATGAACTTCCCTCTCAGGACTGCCTTGGCCATGTCCCATAAATTTTGGGTTGTTGTGAGTTCATTTTCATTTGTTTCCAGAAACTTTTTGATTTCTTCCCTAATTTCAATCTTGACCCATTCATTGTTTAATAGCATACCATTCAGTCTCCATGATTTTGGGTGTTTGTGGTTTTTTCCTGTGGAGTTGGTTTCTAATTTCACTCCCTTGTGGTCAGGGAAAATGCTTGGTATGGTTTCAATTTTCTTCAATTTGGTGAGGCTCATTTTGTGTCCTATCATGTGGTCTATCTTTGAAAATGTTCCATGTGCATTTGAAAAGAATGTGTATTTAGGTTCTTTGGGATGAAGCGCTCTATATATATCAGTCAAGTCCATTTCATCTAGGGTGTTGTTTAGTGCAACCATATGTTTGTTGATATTTTGTTTGGAAGATCTGTCCATTTTTGACAGTGGGGTGTTAAAATCCCCTACTATAATAGTGTTTCTGTCAATATCTTTCTTCAAGTTTTCTAGGACTTTTCTTATATATTTGGCTGCTCCTATGTTGGGTGCATATATATTTATGATGTTAATGTCTTCTTGGTGGATTATTCCCTTGAGTATTATGAAGTGACCTTCTGGGTCTCTCTTTATGGCCCTTTT
>NW_028092850.1:0-792 GCF_014824575.4 Sturnira hondurensis | reverse complement strand
TGGGAGTGGTCCGCGAGGCGCCCCTCAGACGCCTTAGAGGCAGGAGGGTCCCTTTGGGGAGGTGTTGGGGAGAGACAGATTCGTTCCCCTGCGGGCTCCCCGTAGAGAATCCGAATTCCCTTGGCCTTGACTTGGGGACTCCGTGTCACACTGACCCAGGTGGACTCCCTCCCTCCTGGTTGTGCCCATCAAAAGGCATTGACCAGTGGGGCGGAAGGCCCGCATTCGGGAAGAAGCCCCAGGCAGGTGCCTGCAGAAGCACAAACACATGTGGGCATCTCGTCGGAAGTTCTGACTTGAGTTTCTGACCAGATGTGTGGTAAATGGAAATAAGTGGAGCAGGCCCTATGATTTATTACTACTCTTAACATTCGGAAATGCTGTGGCCTAGTCGGTGCTGTTTCTCGTTTGTGAGGACTTCACAGTTTCAATCTCAGTGGCGGACCCTCTCGTGTTACTGGCCCACAGTGACAGGGCTGAGAAGAGTCACCGTCCCACAGGGCTCTGAGGATTGTGCCCAGTGACTCATTACCCGTCACACCAGCCCTGTGAGGGGCCCTGTTTCTGTCCCTAAGTATTGTTGTTTCTTTTCTTCTCGTTTAAAGGTTTTTTTGAAAAGACTTTATTTATTTTTAGAGAGGGGAAGAGGAGGAAAAAGAGAGGGAGAGAAACATCAGTGTGGTTGCCTCTTGCATACCTCCCATTGGGGACCTGGCCATCAACCCAGGCACATGCCCCGCCTGGGTATCGAACTGGTGATCCTTTGGTTCGCAGGCTGGTGCTTAGTCCACT
>NW_028092849.1:0-1446 GCF_014824575.4 Sturnira hondurensis | reverse complement strand
TGAGGACTTCAGTGAACTTACTGGAAACCCCTGCTGTGGCTGGTGGGTGTATTCTGTAAGAGTTCTGGGTGCATGAACTGAAAAACTGCCCTGTTGGGTGTTACGGGCTGTGCTATAGATGAAACTCCCTCAGGGGCCTCACAGACGGGTGAAGGGAGCCTTGTGGTTGACCTGTTGTCCCCACAGCTTCCAGGCTGGGCCAGCGGGTTTGTGTAGAGGGAGGCAGTGACTCTGCAGGGCTGTGTCTTGGCTGCTGGCACAGTGGTACAGGGCAGAGTCACCCAGCTCCAAGGAGTTGATGTGAAGTTTCAATTCAGCTTTGTTAGGAGATTCTGGTAAGAAGCGACTTGGAACTGTCTCGTTTAGAAAAAGCTCCTTATTATTGTAGGCAAACATAACCTTCAGCAATTGCTTGGTGTCTTGCTTATACCAGTACATGGCATCGTGGCCCAGCTTCTGTTCACATCTTAGGGACGCCTTATTTCCCGCCTGGGCAACGAGGAATTTTGGAGTCTGAAAAATTGCCGCATCCAAGGGACCTGAGAAGAAAAGAGGCAGAATTCAGACAAGACCCAGGATGCAGCCTGTTGCCGTTTTTGTGAATATGCTAGAGACTCTGATTGGGTTGTATCACCCAACTCCACACTCACCTGTTCCCATGAGGCAGAGGACCACACAGCAGAGGAGCCTGGAGCCCATGGTGGGATTGGGGCCCACAGGCAGGGCCCTAGCACAGGATCCCCCCACTGCCCCAGGGGTGAAAAGACCAGCCTGCAGTGCTCTGCAGCCCCAACGCAGGCTTTGCTGTGGTGTCACAGCCTAGAACAATTTCCCCATTCTCAGGCTCTCCTCCAATGGTTTCTCTTCTTTCTTCACATCCTGCCCCTGCTCCTTTCAAAGGAGTTTCCACTTGTACTGCTGTCAAAGTACAAGCACAGTCCTTTGACTTTGGCGTTTCTAGGGGTAGTTGAGTGGGGCGGGCCTGTTATCTCAAGCATGTTATCTCATCTGATGTCATCCCTGCCCCAGCATCCCACCACCTCCTCCCTCCCCGCGCCCCCTACACTCAGCCTGCTCTCCTGCAGAGTAATGCAGGACCATCCCACTCACATATTGGCTCCCTTCAACGTGTGCTTTACACTCACACATCGCTTCAGCTGTGGGCAGAGATTGGCCCTGAGGTCTCCCTCCCCCCACCCGAAAACCAGCAGAGACCCTTCCAAATGGCGGGAACTGATGGTGGTTAAGAGCAGACCCTGTTCACGGGTCTGGGAGGGGGACGAACTGCGGCCCTGCAGCTTTTCATTCTCAGCAGTATTGACAGAATAATTCCTGCTTATAGGGACTGTTGTCCCGGACAAAGAGGACATCAATGGGATCCCTGGTCTCTCTCTACTACATGCCAGTGGCACTCACTACCCACCCCCACTGAGGCCAACCAAACTG
>NW_028092848.1:0-1143 GCF_014824575.4 Sturnira hondurensis | reverse complement strand
TGCACAGCTGCCTGAAGATGGAGAAGATGCCACCTGAGTATCTGAGATCTGGAGATGGGGCCACATCTGATTATAGCATTGTCTCTCGTCATAATTTGGGCTGGAGGAGAATGTGACACAGATGGGTTGGGAGTTTTGGTCTCACTTCCCCGTTGGCCTGTGTCACTGTGAGTGTTACCACTGCTGCTCCATGTCTCACAGTAATAGTCAGCCTCGTCCTCAGACTGGAGGTTGGAGATGGTCAGGTAGCGGTTGGCCCCAGAGCTGGAGCCTGAGAAGCGATTGGGGATCCAGTCCCCCTTGCTCTGGCTTCCATCCCTCTTTAGCCGCATCACATAGCGAGGGGCTTTCGCTGCCTGCTGCTGATACCAGCGAATGTTGTTGCCACTGTGCTCACTGCTGAGGGTGCAGGTGAGCTTGGCCGAGGCTCCCAGGGAGGCAGAAGCAGATGGAGGTTGGGTCAGCACAGGAACAGCACAGAGACCTGCATACACAAAATACAGGGATCATGGCCAATGTACCCAGACTGGTCAGATGCCCCTGAAAACTGCACTTGGAGGTGAGCTTAGGACTTCAGGGCCTCCAAGTGCCCAGGGATGCACTGACCTGTGGAGAAAACCAGTGACAGGAGACAGAAGGGAGCCCAGTCCATGGTGGGAGGTGCTTCCAGGAGCTCTGCCCTGAGGCCACCCAGCTGGCACTGGCCTGTCCAAGCTCCTGTCTTATCCTCTGTCCTTGCTTCTCAAGAGGGAGGAGCACTGAATGCAAATCTGTTTTCTGTTCCTCAACTCTCTCAGCTCTGGTCTGAGTCTTGAGCCTAATAGCATCCTATTGGTACTCTCCTGAGGTCAGAAGAAGGTCCAGGTGTTGGTTTCATTGTTAAGAGTTGATTTTACCCAATTGCACTTCTCTGAAGTGTCTTCAGAGAAGCCTCAGTCAGACCCTTTGCACTCAAACATAGCCAAGAGCACTTAACCTATCAAGTTTCCCAAACCAGGACCCACAGTGCCCCCTGGTGTCCACACAAGGAATATCATCCTACATGTGAAGCTAGTGCATCAGGTGGCTACTTCTAAGAACTTAAGGCAGGGAGGGGTGTCAAACTCATTTCCACAGGGGGCCACATCAACCTCGAAGTTGCCT
>NW_028092847.1:0-1168 GCF_014824575.4 Sturnira hondurensis | reverse complement strand
GTCAAGATTGAAATTAGGGAAGAAATCAAAAAGTTTCTGGAAACAAATAAAATGAACTCACAACAACCCAAAACTTATGGGACACAGCCAAGGCAGTCCTGAGAGGGAAGTTCATAGCAATACAGGCTTACCTAAAGAAAATAGAAACATTTCAAACAAACAACCTAACCTGACACTCGCAAGAACTCGAAGAAGAACAACAAAGACAGCCCAGAGCAAGTACAAGGAAGGAAATAACCAAGATCAGAACAGAATTAAATGACATAGAGACTAAAAGCACAATTCTAAGGATCAATGAATCCAAGAGTTGGTTTTTTGAAAAGATAAACAAAATAGACAAGCCTTTAAGTATGGTCATTAAGAAGAAAGAGGACACAAATAAACACAATCAGAAATGAAAGAGGAGAGATTACAACTGATACCACAGAAATAGAAGGGACTGTAAGGAATTACTATGAAGAACTGCATGCCAAGAAATTTGAACACCTAGGTGAAATGGACAAATTTCTAGAAAAATATAATCTTCCAAAACTCAATGAAGAAGAAGTAGAAAGCCTGAACAGACCAATAACAGCAAATGAAATTGAAGCAGTAATCAAAAAACTCCCATCACACAAAAGCCCCGGACCAGATGGTTTCACAGGTGAATTCTACAAAGCATTTAAGGAAGAGCTAACCCCTATTCGTCACAGACTATTCCAAAAAATCCAAAAGGAGGGAAAACTCCCAAACTCTTTTTATGAAGCCAGCATCATCCTAATTCCAAAACCAGAGAGAGACACAACAAAGAAAACTTTAGGCCAATATCGCTGATGAACATAGATGCTAAAATTCTCAACAAAATATTGGCAAATCGCATCCAACAATACATCAAAAAGACCATACACCACGACCAAGTGGGATTCATCCCAGGGATGCAAGGATGGTTCAATATCCACATATCAGTAAATGTAATACACCACATAAACAAAAGCAAAGACAAAAACCACATGGCCATATCAATAGATGTGGAAAAAGCTTTTGATAAGGTTCAACACCCATTTATGACAAAGGTACTCAGCAAAGTGGGAACAGAGGGAGCATTCCTCAATATAATAAAGGCCATATATGAAAAATCTACAGCCAACATCATACTCAATGGACAAAAACTAAAAGCTTTTCCACTAAG
>NW_028092846.1:0-600 GCF_014824575.4 Sturnira hondurensis | reverse complement strand
CATAAAAAGAGTTGGGGAGTTTTCCCTCCTTTTGGATTTTTTGGAATAGTCTATGAAGAATAGGGGTTAGTTCTTCCTTAAATGCTTTGTAGAATTCTCCTATGAAACCATCCAGTCCAGGGCTTTTGTGTGATGGGAGTTTTTTGATTACTGCTTCAATTTCATCTGGTGTTTTTGGCCTGTTCAGGTTTTCTGCTTCTTTTTCATTGAATTTTGGAAGATTATATTTTTCTAGAAATTTGTCCATTTCACCTAGGTTTTCAAATTTCCTGGCACACAGCTCTGCATAGTAATTCCTTACGATCCCTTCTATTTCTGTGGTATGAGTTGTAATCTCTCCTCTTTCATTTCTGATTGTATTTATTTGGGTTCTCTCTCTTTTTTTCTTGATGAGCCTACTCAAAGGTTTGTCTATTTTGTTTATCTTTTCAAAAAAACAACTCTTGGATTCATTGATCCTTAGAATTGTGCTTTTAGTCTCCATGTCGTTTAATTGTGCTCTGATCTTGGTTATTTCCTTCCTTGTACTTGCTCTGGGCTGTCTTTGGTGTTGTTCTTCGAGTTCTTGCAGGCATCAGGTTAGGTTGTTTGTTTGAAATG
>NW_028092845.1:0-1853 GCF_014824575.4 Sturnira hondurensis | reverse complement strand
AATATTCAGGATGGGGGCCGGACTCCGCCCAGACCCTCTACCCCGCAGGGAGACCAGCAGTTTCTGCGCTCTGGCTGTGTCACTGAGCGACTCTCCGACGTTTTGTGTCAGAACATCTACACAACTCCACAGAATAGGGAGAACCCCCAAAACGATCTTGTTAGTGTGGCCTATAGCTATCAATATGTAGCCTACAAAGAATAAAACAGCTTGGAAATTATTAATTCATTCAGAATAATATTAAAAGCCCCTCCCAGGTTAACAGAACTAACGTTTTCAGGAAAAGTAAGTATCCCCTAAATAAACGAGGCAGCGAGAAGAGTGCATCTGCCTAAATACGACATTTTTGCAAGTCTCAGCGCTTGTCTGTGTCATTAGAAGTCCGCTGGATTTTCAGATTTTTTTCTGCGTTTAATCTGTTATTCTGGCAGTGGTGTATGAAGAAATATACCACATAAATATGTACAAGGAGCATTTTAATTACCGTTTCAGATAAGGTGGGTATTCAGCTTTGATCATACACCGAAGCCACACACGTGGTAGCTCCTGAAAATCCCTTTGCAAAGTGGAACCTGAAACTCCACCATTGAGTGTTTCCTACTCCGTTATGTTACTTCAGTGGCTCTTGTACTCATGCAGGATTATTGGAAAGTGATGCATCGTCTCCCTAAGTGAGAGAGATCTCCCAGTGTTGGTGCATTTAATGACACATCACAAAAATCACACTTGTTAACGTTACCGCAGACCCCACTGGAAACGGTCTTCATTTCTGGGAAGCCCTCTGGCTGCCCTGGGGAGACACACGTTCACCAAAACCCTGGGTTTTCCTTCCATTCCATCCAGACAGCAAGTGCTGTCAGGTGTCCACTGCCCGCTGACTTTCCTTGAGGGAGAAGCTCACTCGTTTGCGAGAGTGTTTGCCAGTTCACCAAACCTCAGTCATCACAGCTTCTGTGTCTCTCATTGTCTCACGTGAACTTGCTGTTCCTTAAAGAAGAGGCAGACTCAGCCCTCACAGGTCAGTTTCCTGGGCTCCTGACACTTGGGAATGGAGCAGGAGTGTGTTTGTGCACTTTCCTGGTCATCATGGGAGATGTTTTATTTTTTAATTCTCTATTTTTATTAAGGACAGTTAAGAAATTAATCAACTTGTATCATGAATTCAATACGTATTTATCTTCTTTTTAATGTTTTTTTATTTTTCAATTACTGTTGATCTACAGAACTAAATTGGGTTCTGCACGGCTCTGTCTTTACATACTTGTGTGAGTTACAAACTGATCCCCCCAGTAAGTCCCGTCCCCACCTGACACCGCATGTAGTCATTACCATAGTCTCGACTCTATTCCCTGTGCTGCACTTTACCCCCCGTGACTGTTCTGGGACTCCCAGTGTGCGCTTCTTAGTCCCTTCACCCCTTTCTCCCAGTCCCTTTAGTCCCAAACCATCTGGCCACCAGCATCTGTTCCATGAATCTCTGACTCTGTTTCTGTTCTGCTTGATTAGTTTTCATATTCCACGTACAAGTGCAATCATCTGGCGTCTGTCTTTCTCTGTCTGACTCCTTTCACTCCGCACAATACCTTCCACTCGCGGAGTTGCCCATGGCGAGCTTTCCTTCTTTTCATGGCTGAGTCATGTTCCATGGTGTATACGCACCACCTCTTGATCAAATCTCCTGTTGGTGGACACTGACTTAGGTTGCTTCCATGTCTTGGCTTTTGCAAGTGATATTACAAGGAACATACGGATGTGTATGTCTTCTGGGTTTAGTGTTTCAGGTTTTTTCAGATAAGTACCTAGAAGTGGAATGGCCGGGTCCTTCTTTGTCTCTTGGTATAGCCTTTGTCTTG
>NW_028092844.1:0-686 GCF_014824575.4 Sturnira hondurensis | reverse complement strand
CACGTAGCTCCAAACTATGATGGACGAGTCCACAAGGCGGAATTCTGGGGGAAGGCTTGGAAATGACAGTCACCATCCAAATGGCCAAGTCCTGTGGGCAGGAAGGGGTCTAAGGGGAGATGCGCTGCACGGCTTCGGGGCAGGACGGGAGCTGGGCAGGACGGTGATGTTCTGCAGGTGGGAGCTCTGCCTGGGGCACTGGGACTTTGTGCTGGGTGGGCAGATTCACCTCCGAGAACCTGCAGCCCTCGGACAATAGTAGGCAGGAGGGATTGTGGGAGGGGGTGACACAGCACAGCTTATAGTGCAGAATGAGTCAATAGGTGGTTCTGGATTAAAAGCAGAGACGCCACTCAATGAATTGGAATGGAGTTCCCAGACTTAATGAACCACGCTATGTGCTGTGCCAGCCCCTGGAAGCACAGCGTCCTTCCTGCCAGAGGGGCACAAAATTCACTGCAGAGAAGTTTCCCGAAGGAGAAAGGCCCAAGCTGGGGAACGGGGGGATGTGCCCTGGACTGCAGCCTCGGTAGCTGCACACCCCCCGAGCTCTTCCTGAAGGCACTTTCTGTGAAGATGATGACTGGCCCTGTGGATACTCCTAGTCAGTGCTTCTCCTCAGGACGGCGACGCCGCACCTGCACGCAGGTGCCTCACCTTGCCACCCGGGAGGGCTCTGTTAGCAA
>NW_028092843.1:0-675 GCF_014824575.4 Sturnira hondurensis | reverse complement strand
TTTTTCGAGCGCCTTTTATGTGCCAGGCACTGCTCTGGGCCCGGACATACAATGGTGAACAAGTTAGGCAGACGTGGCCCCTGCCTTCATGCAACTTAACGTCCATGTATTCCACAAATAATTCCGGGATGCCAATCAGTGCCGAGAACTGCCTTGGCACTGGGGAGGCAGAAAATGACAAAGAGTAACTTCCTAGATCTGGAGGCAAAGCCAGCAAGTTCAGGAAAGCGAGGGGAGGCCTGTGCACCTGTTCTCCCCTGGTCGCAACCCCCAGATTACACCCCCCCCCCCACCGCCTCAGTGCTGTGCCTCCACTTCCAAGGCACTTTGATTTGTTCCCCAGAACATTCTTTTTTTTAAAAAAAATATTTTATTTATTTATCTTTAGAGGGGAAGGGAAGGAGAGAGGGAGAGAAACATCAGTGCATGGTTGCCTCTCGTGCGTTGTCCTCTGCTGGGAACTGGCCTGAAACCCAGGCATGTGCCCTGACTGGGAATCGAACCGTGATCCTTTTGTTTGCAGGCTGCACTCAATCCACTGAGCTACGCCAGCCAGGGCAAGTTCCCCAGAACATTCTCTTAAAGTTCCTCGGATGATTGTAAAATTCAGCCAGAGCTGTAGCGCCAAAGGTTTTGGGGCTCAGAACCACAAAAAAAAATCATCATTTAATTAAT
>NW_028092842.1:27195-49745 GCF_014824575.4 Sturnira hondurensis | reverse complement strand
AGATGGTCAGGGAGGCAGCGTTGGAGGACCTGTCTATGGAGCCAGAGAACCGGTCCGGGACCCCAGAGGGTCTTTCGTCATCTCTGTAGATCACAGTGGTGGGGCCCCTGCCTGGGCGCTGTTGGTACCAGGACACATAGTTGTTCGCAATGTTGCCGCTGCTGCGGGTGCAGGAGATGGTGGCCGTCTGTCCTGGAGACCCTGACACAGAGCCTGGCTGAGTCAGCACAAACTGGGCCCAAGACCCTGCAAGAAGGAGCCACACAGAGATCAGTGAGGAAGGACAGAACTTGTTCCCAGGGAGAGAGGAGATGTCTTGGACCCAGGTGTCAAAATGGTGCCCACCATGAACTCCCCTCAGGCCCCACCTGTGCAGTGAGCCAGGACAGTGAGGAGAAGTGGAGCCCAATCCATGGTGGAGACACGCCCCAACTCAGCTTCCTCAGCCCCACTGCCAGACCTGAGTCCTCAGACTTTTATGTCAGCCTGAGGCTTAGAGTGGGATGTCATTATGCAAATCTTCCCTTTTATTGGCTGTATAAGTCCCTCTTTTAACAGAAGCCAGGGTTTCTGATGAGCAAAAGAGATCACACAGGTGGGAGGGCTACAACCCAAAGATGATGACACTGGAAACACCCAAGAGTCAGGAGCAGCACTCTCAGCTGAAGAATGTGGGGCATGGTCGCCCTCTGGTGGATACAGGAGACATGGCGCCCTCGGGCTGGTGCTGCTGCTCAGGGCTCCTGCCCTGCTGGTGGCCTTGACCCTGTGCCCATCCCAGTCCCAACCTTTTCAGATTGGCTCTATCCACTTAGAAATACGTCTGTTAGCTTCCATCATGTTCTTCTGTGGACTGAATACTCATTTAATGATATTGCAAATCATAATCTTCAATTGTACAAATAGTTCAATGGTGTATGCACCTATTGAAGGACATAGCAGTTGCTTTCTAAGTCTTAACAACATGAATAAATAAGATGTAATTTTATGTGCATATGCTCATTTGCACACAAGTGATTGATTTAGTTAAAGACCTCGGAGAGTGATTTCTGTGTTGTATCACAGTAGAGTGTGTTTAACTTTATGAGAAACTGCCAAAGTGCCTTCAAAGGTGCCCACGGCTGGTGCGTCCCCACTGCACGAACGAGAGTCCCTGCCTCCCCACAGCCTAGGAGCCTCTGCTGTGGTCTGTGTTCATTGGAACCTGGTGGTCCCTTGTTGTCACACATGCAACTTCCCAGTAGCATCTTAGGTTCACCATCTTTTTACGTTGATCTCCCAGTTGTACCTTTTCCTTAGTCATAAGACTGTTCAGAACTGCTCAGTGGAAGGGAGGGTGACGTCCCACTAGCTAAGAATTTGAAGGCTGCACAAAGGTTTTAAATCAGATGAAAAACAATTCTCTGTGCTTTCAAACCTCAGAGAAGTACGAGTGAAGCCCAGGCTGGTACCAGGGATCATACAGGTTGCTGTGCAGGTGTTAGCTGGGTGTGAATAATGGAAGGGAGGAAGCAAAGGGAATCAGACAGGATTAAGCCAAATCAACTGGGAAGTGGTTCTTTGTTTGCTTAGCCAGGAAGCTACAGCTTCCCTCTCCCCAGGGGATGGCAGCATTTTCCCTCCTAGGGAATTAGCACCCTCAACTCCCCTTGTAGGAGGAGCATCCTGGCTCCCAAGGAGCAAAGAGACCTCTCTCTCTCTCTCTCCCTCTCCCAGAAACATGAAATTACCCCATTTGTTCACTAACTCCATAGCAAAGATGTGGATCTAGCAGCCAAGCAGGGCCCACCCCACATGGTGTGGCCCTTACATGCTCAGCTCTAATAAGAGACAGCAACTCTGGATACTGGTCTTTGTTCTGGCCTTCCTGAAGACACTATTGGATGTATTCCATACCTGGACAGACAGACATGGGACACAGGGGCAGCCTTGTATGTGTGCTCAGATAAATCTTGCCACCCCACAGTCTCCCACACATGTGNAAAGGTTTTAAATCAGATGAAAAACAATTCTCTGTGCTTTCAAACCTCAGAGAAGTATGAGTGAAGCCCAGGCTGGTACCAGGGATCATGCAGGTTGCTGTGCACCTGTTAACTGGGTGTGAATAATGGAAGGGAGGAAGCAAAGGGAATCAGACAGGATTAAGCCAAATCAACTGGGAAGTTGTTCTTTGTTTGCTTAGCCAGGAAGCTACAGCTTCCCTCTCCCCAGGGGATGGCAGCACTTTCCCTCCTAGGGAATTAGCACCCTCAACTCCCCTTGTAGGAGGAGCATCCTGGCTCCCAAGGAGCAAAGAGACCTCTCTCTCTCTCTCTCCCTCTCCAAGAAACATGAAATTACCCCATTTGTTCACTAACTCCATAGCAAAGATGTGGATCTAGCAGCCAAGAAGGGCCCACCCCACATGGTGTGGCCCTTACATGCTCAGCTCTAATAAGAGACAGCAACTCTGGATACTGGTCTTTGTTCTGGCCTTGCTGAAGACACTATTGGATGTATTCCATACCTGGACAGACAGACATGGGACACAGGGGCAGCCTTGTATGTGTGCTCAGATCAATCTCGCCACCCCACAGTCTCCCACACATGTGTCTGAGACACGCTTTTCTCCTGATCCCATGGAGCAACAGGGGAGCACAAACACCCACCTGGTATCCTGGGGTCTCACGTTCTGCACTCGGGCCTTTCCTGACCCCACTCAGCACTGGGGGCTCTTTTGCTCTGGAAGCAAAGCAGTTCTGTGTGCCCTGTAGGAACCATACCTTCAAAAGGAGATATTTTCATTGACACCACAAAGAAATAACTGAGAAAATGGAATCCTTTTGTTTTAAGAGGACGAGTGACACTGGAATCATGATCCAGGGCTGGTGTTGGTCACAGGCAGGGACAGGGGACTCATGAACCAAGCAGGGGCAGGGAAGGAAGATTTGTCACGTGTCCCCATGGAGCAGGCCATCTTTGTGCCATTGGGTCGTGTTCGGCTCTGTAAAAACGACCGTCAGCATCTTCTAAGGCTGGAGCCCAGAGGTGTTCACAGTGGTTTTGGTGATTTAACAGAATTCAGAAAATGAGTCTCAAAGCACTGGTCAGTCTGTCACTGTTCCTCGAGGTCACAAATGTGGGGGCTCTACCTGGGAGCCCTTGGGAACATTGCCATGGTCACCCCCAATGTGTCTGCTGCTTCCTGTGGAAGAGAATGTGACCTTGGGTCTGGGCTCATCAGCAACTTCATGGGGGAGGAAACACAGGCACACACTGGGGACTTCCTGCTCCTGATGTCCTGTAGCCCAGCTCACACCCTGGATGGCTGGAGAGCCCAGGGAAGTGTGAGAGGACAGGAGGACAGTCGGTGCCTGTGGGCTCAGGAGAACCCACTGACAGTCATGAGGTCACCAGTCATGGAGGGTGCCCAAGGGTCCAGTGTCCAGGGTCAGGATGAAGGACCTGGGGCTGTGGGCATGTTGAAGAGCTAAGACAAGGTTCTCACTTATGACCTTAATTTTATGGGTTCACTTGACTCTCTGGGTCATCATTTGTACTTGCAGACACAGTATTGTCAGATAATAGAGAAAATATATATTGGCCTCAGCCTCCTGACCTTGATATTTCCCGGGTGACCAGTGTTCCTTTTGTTCTCAAGAGGTGACTCTGGGAGAGCTCCTGGGTGAGGACAGGACACTCATAGACAGAGGCACGATTCAAAGCTAGAATTTACAGATGTGCCCCCCATTTCCTTGAGGAGGGAGGAGGGCTCAGGTGGAGTAAAAAATTTAATTGAAACCTAGTTAGGGAACGTGGGAGCCTTCAAATTAAAGAGAAGAATTTGTGTGACACCGAAGACATCCTGCTGGTAACCGTCACCTGAAGATCGGGCAGTTCTGTGGGAAATGGGCCTTCACTGCAGACCTGACCCTCTCGCCACGCAGTCATCTGGGAGCTGAGTTTTGTGGTGGGACATCCAGCTGGTGTCACAGGAAATTGCTTGTTATGAAGAAAAGTTGCCCACAGTTGGCGACCCGATGTGTCAGAGGATTCTGTGTGAGTTTGAAACAAGCCACAGCACTAAGATAAACCACAGATTTTTACTTAAGTAAAAATAAGGATTTTAAAAATAAGTATTAAAATACTTAAGTATTTTAATAAGTATTTTTTAAAATACTTATTTTGTTAAAATTTATGCCAGACACTAAGGGGACAGTCAGTTGGGCTTCGTCACCCCTTCAGCTTGAGTGACCTGGGGACGCCCTGTGCTCTCACTCATGGCTGTGCTGCTCCTTCCCCTTCCACGGACATTCTGATGCAGAAGAGCCCACCTTACAGAGGCCTCCACAGAAGCATCAATGAGGCTCAGAGTCATAACCACTGGGCCCAGGGGTTTCTGTCTCACTTCCTCGTCATCTGAACAACTGTGAGCAACTGTAGCTGCTCCCACTGCCATGACCTGTAGCACAGTAATAGTCGGCCTCATCCTCAGGCTGCAGCCCTGAGATGGTCAGGAGCCCTGCGTTGGCCGAGGCATCTTTGGATCCAGAGAAGCGGCTGGGGACCCCGGAGCCCTGGTGCTTCTCTGAGTCTGATTTATACCACAGCAGATACCGGGGAGGGCTCCCTGGCTTCTGCTGGTACCAGTGTATGTAGTAGCCAGCAACACCAATGTCACTGCTGAGGGTGCAGGTGAGTCTGGCTGTGGCTCCAGGAGATGCAGAGAGGGAGGGTGGCTGAGTCAGCACAGGCTGGGACAGGGAACCTGCAGACACAGATACTTAGCAGTGATGGAGAAAAACCAGGGGAAGCTTCCCAGGAGATGGAGCAGGAAGGGAAGAAACTTGGGAATTGAGCCCTGGTCCCAATGGCCCACCCCTACCTGTGAAGTGAGAGAGGAGCACCAGGAGGAGAGGAGTCCAGGCCATGGTGCACACAGCCCCTGAGCCCAGAGTGCGGATGGGTTGCCCAGGCCTCCTTTTCTCCCCACCCTCTGCCAGGAGAGGTGCTGTCCATGCAAATATGTGTCCATCCAGGGGCTCCCCAGCCCCTCCCTGAACCCTGGTGCTGGAGCTCAGCTCACACCCCAGACTGAGGGGATGGAGGCTGACCTTACCCCTTGGGATACCCCTGAGGGGAAACACTACTTGAGATATCATGGAGGATCCTTCTCAGGAGATACTATCAGGCCCCAGAGGACACAGCTGCTCAGTCCCCATCAGTGTGCACAATTTCCAACCACCATGCCCAGGCTCCTATTAGTGAATGATCACTAATGAGCAGCTTCGTAGTCACCAAAGGGCTGTCCCACAGCACCCCCTGCTGGTGGCAGTCCACACTTCTCTATAGCCCCAGGTCCAGAAGCCCAGCTGGTTTCTGCACCTCAGCAGGTCACTGAGTCTATTCACACATTCAGAGTCTGGTTCCCACACACTGTGACTCTGAGAGACTGTACTAGTTACTGTACCATCTCACTCCCAGGGGTCCCCCTCTGGAGAGGCACAAACATGCACGTATATGACAAATTAATTTGTTTCACCTCTAGCGAAGATGCTCAAAAGTAAAAGCTAAGTGACCTGCATGTCCAATATGACAGACCAGGGGACCATTCATCTGGTCTGAAGGGGCTCGCTTGGACTTCTCAGAGAAATTTCCAGGAACACACTCAGAGTCACGGGCAGAGGAGGCCAACTCAGCAATCATTTTAAGTCATGTGATGCATGTATGCTTTTCATAGACCTGATTTGATTAAGTGATTGGTAAAGAGAATGGCTTTTAAAGGGTTCACATTTCACAGTGGAAAGTGTAATATGCTAATTCATTTTAGGAATTCAGTTTTATTTTTAATTTACTCTTACTCTTTATTCTTAGTGTTCTCATACTTGTGTAGTATGTTTCTTCTTAGGGTTTTCTCTTAGGTGACCTAACATTTGTTTATATTTTAAACAAAACTTCCTTCCTCCACTTTCTCACTCATTGTCCCACTTTAGCTGCAAGATAACAGCCAGGTGAGATGCGTTTGCAGATATGATGAGTGTCTGGGCAGTGGAGGAAGAGACCAGCCTGTCCCTCTGTGCCCGGATCCACCTCTGCTGTACCTGTGTCCACGGTCCCATGGTCCCCACACGTCTAGACTCACGGGGACTCCTAGTCAGTGACTCTCACCAGGATCACCTGCTCACCTGGGGCGCTGTGTTTAAGACACTCGACAGGTCTTTCTCATGCAGCTCAGACAGATCACCCCCTGCTCAAAACCCTCAGGGACTCCCCACTACTGTTTGCACGGAACCCCAAATCCTGGGCTCCCCTCAGGAGGCTTCAAGGTTGGTCCCATCCGCTCCACACCCACCATGCACCCCTTCCACATGCTCTTAGGTCTCCAGTTTTTCCCAATTCCCTGTGACTTCAGATCCCTGACTCCTGTCCTTTCATGGTGCTCAAGGTGTCTCCTCCCCCATCCTTCGGAAGGAAATAGGATTAAACTTCAATCACGGTGACACATTTCAGCCATTCTGAGTGGCTGTCAGTAGTAGGGCACACAGATGTCATCACAGACAGAATTAGAGAACCAATAGGACAATGTTGAAGTCACACAAACGATGGAGAAGAGTTCAAAGAACTGCTTGCGTCGATTACAACACCTCAACTCCCATCCACACGACTCTTCTTGTTCAGTCCTCTACCCTCTGTCCCTCTCACTCTGCTCCCTCGCTGACTATGAGAACACACCCACACATCATGTCCCTATCAGCACGGGTTGTTGCATAAATATGTATTTATGTGCCAAAACGCTTGCATAGGACAGCAACAGGTTCCAACTACTGTCACATAAATGCATGTGTGTAGAGATCTCCAGAATGATCATCTAACTGAGTGCTGTGCTCAGTGAGAGGAGGAAGGGGGAACAGGCCTCCTGTGTTTGGAGCCATGAGGTTCAGGATGACACGTGTGAGCAGAAGGAAGTCCAGACCAGCACACACAGCCTCGGACCATCATTTATCAGCTTCCTTCACCCACATCACAGGGCAGAATCCTGTCTCGTTCACACAGACATTTGAAACACGTGGCGCTTCCGCCATGATTTCTTCAGTAGAGTCCTTTGTGAAATTTTGGGTCATATGTTGAATATTACATTTCATTGGTAATGAGGTAGACTCTGAGCTGTGTGTTACTCCTGGTTGAAAACTGATGACCTGACAGACTGTTATTTATGTGAAATGTGAGCAGACACTCAACGACCACCTTGCCCTGTACAGGTCACATGCTCACAGGGGTCATCTTGTCTTCTGTCCTCAGTGTCTGCCCCTCCCCCACCCACTGCTCCTGTCTGTGCTCCAGAACCCACACGGACCTGACACCAAGGGCATGAGACCCTGTACTGTGTCCATTCATCCCTGTGTCTCAGGTTTGAAATGCACTCCCCAAGAGAGTAAAATGAAAAGACATAAAATATTTTCATGCCATGTACAAAATTTCAATATATTAACTGTACACATAACGGGCCAAATTTATGTTTTGCAATTTGGTTTCTTTCTGTGTTCATTATATTTCATCTTTATTGCATTTTTTCATTACTACTTTGTCTCTTCATACCCTCCTTTCCTCATCTTTCACCACACTCTTCTCCATGCCCATGAGTCCTTTTCCTTTGGCTCAATCCCTCCACCCATTAACCCCCACACACGGTCTGTCCTCCTGGGGTCCTTCACACTGACTGAGAGGTGTTTCCCCATGACTAGCTCCCAGGCTCTGACCTTACCGCAGGCTGTGTAACTTTTTTGTCTCACAGACAGAAACTCAGAAGCACAGAGACAGCACATTAGTCTCCATCCAGCTGACTGTCATGAACAGGACTCAAAGGCACAGGCTGCCTAGGAGCTGAGAACACACTCATTTCACCAGAAATGGGGACCCCAGAGCCCTGGCCCTTGTCTGAGTAGGACTTGTAGTTCAGCAGATACCGGGGAGGAATCCCTGGCCTCTGTTGGTACCAAGATATGTAGTAGCCACGAACAGTGAAGCCACTGCTGAGGGTGCAGGTGAGTCTGAGCGTTGCTTCAGGAGATGCAGAGAGAGAGGGCAGCTGAGTCAGCACAGGCTGGGACAGGGAACCTATAAACACAGACACTTAGCAGTGATGGAGAAAAACCAGGGGAAGCTTCCCAGGAGATGGAGCAGTAAGGAAATAAACTTGGGAATTGAGCCCTGGTCCCCATGGTCCACCCCTACCTGTGCAGTGAGAGAGGAGCACAAGGAGCAGAGGGGTCAAGGCCATGGTGCACACAGCCCCTGAGCCCACAGTGGGGCTGGGCTGCCCAGGCCTCCTTTTCTCCCCTCCGTCTGCCAGGGGAGGGGGTGTCCATGCAAATGTGTGTCCATCCAGCTGTTGCCCAGCCCCTCCCTGAGCCCTGGTGCTGGAGCTCAGCTCACACCCCAGACTGAGGGGATGGAGGCTGACTTCACCCCTTGGGACAGCCCTGGGGGAAGCACCTGCTGAGACAACACAGAAGTCCATGGGACTCTGCCAGGCCTGAGACGACCCAGCTTCAGAGTCCCCATTAGNCATCCTTCAGAAGGAAATAGGATTAAACTTCAATCACGGTGACACATTTCAGCCATTCTGAGTGGCTGTCAGTAGTAGGGCACACAGATGTCATCACAGACAGAATTAGAGAACCAATAGGACAATGTTGAAGTCACACAAACGATGGAGAAGAGTTCAAAGAACTGCTTGCGTCGATTACAACACCTCAACTCCCATCCACACGACTCTTCTTGTTCAATCCTCTACCCTCTGTCCCTCTCACTCTGCTCCCTCGCTGACTATGAGAACACACGCACACATCATGTCCCTATCAGCACGTGTTGTTGCATAAATATGTATTTATGTGCCAAAACGCTTGCATAGGACAGCAACAGGTTCCAACTACTGTCACATAAATGCATGTGTGTAGAGATCTCCAGAATGATCATCTAACTGAGTGCTGTGCTCAGTGAGAGGAGGAAGGGGGAACAGGCCTCCTGTGTTTGGAGCCATGAGGTTCAGGATGACACGTGTGAGCAGAAGGAAGTCCAGACCAGCACACACAGCCTCGGACCATCATTTATCAGCTTCCTTCACCCACATCACAGGGCAGAATCCTGTCTCGTTCACACAGACATTTGAAACACGTGGCGCTTCCGCCATGATTTCTTCAGTAGAGTCCTTTGTGAAATTTTGGGTCATATGTTGAATATTACATTTCATTGGTAATGAGGTAGACTCTGAGCTGTGTGTTAGTCCTGGTTGAAAACTGATGACCTTACAGACTGTTATTTATGTGAAATGTGAGCAGACACTCAACGACCACCTTGCCCTGTACAGGTCACATGCTCACAGGGGTCATCTTCTCTTCTGTCCTCAGTGTCTGCCCCTCCCCCACCCACTGCTCCTGTCTGTGCTCCAGAACCCACACGTACCTGACCCCAAAGGCATGAGACCCTATCCTGTGTCCATTCATCTCTGTGTCTCGGGCTTGAAATGCCCTCCCTAAGAGAGTAAAAAGAAAAGACATAAAATATTTTACATGCCATGTACAAAATTTCAATATATTAAGTGCACACACAATGGACCAAATTTATGTTTTGCAATTTCGTTTATTTCTGTGTTCATTTTATTTCATCTTTATTGTATTTTTTCACTACTGCTTTGTCTCTTCATACCCTCCTTTCCCCATCTGTCACCACACTCTTCTCCATGCCCATGAGTCCTTTTCCTTTGGCTCAATCCCTCTACATCCTAACCCCCCACACACCAACTGTCTTCCTGGGGTCCTTCACACTGACTGAGAGGAGTTTCCACATGACTGGCTCCCAGGCTCTGACCTCACCCGAGTCTGTGTAACTCTTTTGTCTCACTGACGGGCACTCAGAAGCACAGAGACAGCACATTAGTCTCCATCCAGCTGACTGTCATGAACAGGACTCAAAGGCACAGGCTACCTAACAGCGGAGAACACACTCATTTCACCCAGTGAGTCTCAGCCTGGGGTCTTTGGGACCCTTCAGGGCATATTTGGAAATCTGAAGGTGGTGTCGTGGGTCATAACTTAACAAGAGGGTGTCACTCTCATCTTGGTGTGGAGTACAAAGGACACATCTGAGTATCCCACATGCACAGAGCAGACCCTCCAGAAGCACTGACCCACCCTATTCCACAAACACACAGGCTCACACACCCTGCTCTGAACTAACTCACCCTCAGGAATTCACTCTACAGGAAACAGGCAACCAACCACCCTGACAGGGAGAGTGTTGGAAAGAAAATAGAGGGACTCAGAAACCTGCAATCTCTACACACACTTTCCAGCAGGAGATAGAAGAGGGCACACTGCTTGGTGGGGACAGGCTGAGTGCAGACCCAGAAGGGGAAGCTCTGGGGTCTTTGGTCTCACTTTCCCTGAGTCTGAAGCACTGTGTGATTACCACTGCTATCACTAGACTGACAGTAGTAGTCGGCCTCATCCTCAGGCTGCAACCCCGAGATGGTCAGGGAGGCTGCGTTGGAGGAGCTGTCTATGGAGCCAGAGAACCGATCCGGGACCCAGAGAGTCTTTGGTCATCTCTGTAGATCACAGTGGTGGGGCCCCTGCCTGGGTGCTGTTGGTACCACTGCACATAGTTGTCCCCAATGTTGCCGCCGCTGTAGGTGCAGGAGATGGTGGTCGACTGTCCCAATGACCCTGAAACAGATGTGGGCTGAGTCAGCACACACTGGGCCCAAGACCTTGCAAGAAGGAGCCACACAGAGATCAGTGAGGAAGGACAGACCCTGTTCCCAGGGAGGGAGGAGATGTCATCAACCCAGGTGTCAAAATGGTGCCCACCCTGAACTCCCCTCAGGCCCCACCTGTGCAGTGAGCCAGGACAGTGAGGAGAAGTGGAGCCCAATCCATGGTGGAGACACCCCCCGACACTGCTTCCTGAGCCCCACAGCCAGAACTGAGTCCTCAGACTTTTATGTCAGCCTGAGGCTTAGAGTGGGTCATCATTATGCACACCTTCCCTTTTATCAGCTGTATAAGTCCCTCTTTTAACATAAGCCAGGCTTCCTGATGAGCAAAAGAGATCACACAGGTGGGAGGGCTACAACCCAAAGATGATGACACTGGAAACACCCAAGTGTCAGGGGCAGCACTCTCAGCTGAGGAATGTGGGGCATGGTCGCCTTCTGGTGGATGCAGGAGACATGCCGCCCTTGGACTGGTGCTGCTGCTCAGGGCTCCTGCCCTGCTGATGGCCTTGACCCTGTGCCCATCCAATTCCCAACCTTTTCAGATTGGCTCTATCCACTTAGAAATACGTCTGTTAGCTTCCTTCATGTTCTTCTGTGGACTGAACACTCATTTAATGATATTGCAAATCATAATCTTCAATTGTACAAATAGTTCATTGGTTTATTCATCTATGGAAGGACATAGATAGCAGTTGCTTTCTAAGTTTTAACAACATGAATAATTTTATGTGCATATGCTCATTTGTGCACAAGTGATTGATTTAGATAAAGACCTAGGAGAGTGATTTCTGTGTTGTATCACAGCAGAGTGTGTTTAGCTTTGGGAGAAACTGCCAAAGTGCCTTCAAATGTGCCCATGGCTGGTGCATCCCCACTGCACAAATGAGCGTCCCTGCCTCCCCACAGCCTGGGAGCCTCTGCTGTGGTCAGTGTGTAAGTGTGGGCCATGCTCATGGGAACCTGGTGGTCCCTTGTTGTTACACATGTGATTTCCCAGTAGCATCTTAGGTTCGCCATCTTTTCACGTTGATCTCCCTGTTGTACCTGTTCCTTAGTCATAAGACTGTTCAGAACTGCTGATTGGTGTGAGGGGCGGTGAGGTACCATGCCCACACACGTGGGAATTCAAGGGCTCTGCAAAGGTCCTAAATCGGGTGGAAACAAATTCTCTAGAACTTCAAACCTCAGAGAAGCACAAGTGAACCCCAGGCTGGTACCAGGGAACACACAGGTTGCTGTGCATGTGTTAGCTCGGTGTGAATAAAGGAAGGAAGGAAGCAAAAGGAATCAGACAAGATTAAGCATCACCAACCACGAACACAGGCCTGTTTGCTTAGCCCGGAAGCTACAGCTTCCCTCTCCGCAGGGGAAGGCAGGCTCGACCCTCCCGGGGGATAAACACCTTTCTCTCCCCATATAGGGAGCAGCCCAGCCTCCAGGGCCAGGATGTCCTGGAGACCAGGGGAGGGTACGCACCTGTACATGAGAAGTCCAAATGTCCCAGGAGAAGGTGCTTCTTTGAGGCCTGTGCTTGCGGAGTCGTGACTACCTACAAGTTTGGGCCAGTGCAAAGCTGTGGAATCTTGGGAAGCTGATTGGTTATTTTGAACAACTATTAGGCCTTCCTAAGCTCCAGGTAACACAATGCCAGGGAACAAAGCATTTCTCACTCTGCTTCTCTCTCCCTCTCCCTCTCCCTCTCTCTCTCTCTCTGTCCCCAGGAACACATGGTCGCCCCACGTCTTCACGTGTTCTTTCCATGTGGACGGTGTGTGTAGCAGCCGACCAGAACCCACAGCAGACCTGGCGGGACCCAAAGGACTGAGCTTAAATAGGAAACAGAAACTCTGGACACTGGCATTTGTTCTGGCCTTGCTCAAGATACGTTTGAATGTTTCAAAGCAGGACAGACACAGATGTGGCACAGGGGCAGTTTTCTGTTTCCACCTTCATACATCTTCCCACACCACAGTCTCCCATGCGTGAGTTTCTTCTCACGATCCCGCCAGAGGACACCATTTCCACTGGCAGCACAAAGGGCCACCGGGTTCTAGGGTCACACATGCTGCTCATAGGCCTTGCCTGCCCCCTCTCAAAACTCTGGGGCTTTTTGGCTCTCAAATCAAAGCAGTTCTGCCTACGTTTGAAGAACCATATCTTCAAGCAGGGATGTTTTCCTTGGCGTCATAAAGAAAGAATTGAGAGAATGAAATGTCTTTGTTTAATAGGACCAATCTGTCCTCCATGCCCCTTCCTGGACCAGCAATATGTCACTTTTTCCCGTGGAACACGCCATGGTCACGGCATTTGGCTGTGCTCATCTTTGGGATGGTGATCATCAGTGTCTCTAGGGCTGGACCCCAGAGGAGGTCCACAAGGTTCTTTCACACCATTCAACTCAGAGAATGAGGTTCAAATCCTGGACAGTTCCTCATTACTCTTCTAGGTCACAAAAGTGGCCGCTCTATCTAGGAGGCTTTGGGGTGGTTGCTATGGTCACCCCCAATGTGTCTGCTGCTTCCTCTGCAGGAGAAGCTCACCTGGGGTCTGGGCTCATCCACAGCTTCATGAGAGAAGTAACACAGACACACACTGGGGACTTCCTGCTCCTGATGTGCCACAGCCCAGCTCACAGCCTGGATGGCTGGAGAGNCACCTGTACATGAGAAGTCCAAATGTCCCAGGAGAAGGTGCTTCTTTGAGGCCTGTGCTTGAGGAGTCGTGACTACCTACAAGTTTGGGCCAGTGCAAAGCTGTGGAATCGTGGGAAGCTGATTGGTTATTTTGAACAACTATTAGGCCTTCCTAAGCTCCAGGTAACACAATGCCAGGGAACAAAGCATTTCTCCCTCTGCCTCTCTCTCCCTCTCCCTCTCCCTCTCTCTCTCTCTCTGTCCCCAGGAACACATGGTCGCCCCACGTCTTCACGTGTTCTTTCCATGTGGACGGTGTGTGTAGCAGCCGACCAGAACCCACAGCAGACCTGGCGGGACCCGAAGGACTCAGCTTAAATAGGAAACAGAAACTCTGGACACTGGCATTTGTTCTGGCCTTGCTCAAGATACGTTTGAATGTTTCATGGTGGGACAGACACAGATGTGGCACAGGGGCAGTTTTCTGTTTCCACCTGCATACAGGTTGCCACACCACAGTCTCCCATGCGTGAGTTTCTTCTCACAATCCCGCCAGAGGACACCATTTCCACTGGCAGCACAAAGGGCCACTGGGTTCTGGGGTCACACATGCTGCTCATAGGCCTTGCCTGCCCCCTCTCAAAACTCTGGGGCTTTTTGGCTCTCAAATCAAAGCAGTGGTACGTATGTTTGAAAACCATATCTTCAAGCAGGGATGTTTTCCTTGGCGTCATAAAGAAAGAATTGAGAGAATGAAATGTCTTTGTTTAATAGCACCAATCTGCCCTCCACGCCCCTTCCTGGACCATGAATATATATCACATTTCGCCCTGGAACACGCCATGGTCGTGGCATTGGGCTCTGCTCATCTTTGGGATGGTGATCATCAGTGTCTCTAGGGCTGGACCCCAGAGGAGGTCCACAAGGTTCTTTCACACCATTCAACTCAGAGAATGAGGTTCAAACCCTGGACAGTTCCTCATTACTCTTCTAGGTCACAAAAGTGGCCGCTCTATCTAGGAGGCTTTAGAGTGTTTGCTATGGTCACCCCCAATGTGTCTGCTGCTTCCTCTACAGGAGAAGCTCACCTGGGGTCTGGGCTCATCCACAGCTTCATGAGAGAAGTAACACGGGCACACACTGGGGACTTCCTGCTCCTGATGTGCCACAGCCCAGCTCACAGCCTGGATGGCTGGAGAGCCCAGGGAAGTGTGAAAAGACAGGGGACAGTCCATGCCCGTGGGCTCAGGAGAACCCACTGACGGTCAGGAGGTCACCAGTCATGGAAAATGTCCAAGGGCTCAGTGTCTGGGGTCCCCTGAAGTGCATGGGACTGTCGGGATGTTCTAGAACAACACAAGATGCTGAATTCTAACATTTATTTGGGGGACAATGACTGTCTAGCTCATCATTTGTAGTCTCAGACACAGTATTGTGAGATATTACAGAATTTATATTGGTCACAGTCCCTGGTTGCTCACCATGAAATTTCCTGGGTGACAGGTGTTCCTCTTGTTCTGAAAAGGGGACTCTGGTTGGGCTCCTGGGTGAGGACGGCTCACTCATACACAGAGGCACAATTCAAAGCTTAGAATTTGCACACCTGCCTCCCATTTCCCTGAGGAGGGAGAAGACTTCAGGTGTTATCAGCAAATTAACTCAAAAGAAGGGTGAGAACAGGGGAAACTTCCATTTATAGCCAATGCATTAATGAAACCTGGGGACATCTTGCTTGTGACTAGCATCTGAGACAGAGCCCTTCCACTGCGAACCTGACGCATCTCCAGGCAGTCGTGTGAGAACCGAGTTGTGTCCTGGGACATCCAGCTGGTGTCACAGGGAATTCCTTATGGTGAAAAAAAATGCCCCCACATTTGGTGACCAGACGTGTCAAAAATGAAGTGTTTTATATGAGCATAATACAACAATAAAAGGAAATGAGATTTTTACTGAAAAATATTTATTTTGTTAAAATTTACTCCAGACTCTGTGGGGACAGTAAGTCAGACTTTATCAGCCCTTCAGGGAGTGTATCCCCGGGGACACCCTGGGGCCTCACTCATGACTGTGCTGCTCCTTCCACTTCCACGGACATTCTGATGCAGAGGAGCCCACCTTAGAGGCCTCCACAGAAGCTTCAATGAGGCTCAGAGTCATAACCACTGGGCCCAGGGGTTTCTGTCTCACTTCCTCGTCATCTGAACCACTGTGAGCAACGGTAGCTGCTACCCTTGTGCTGACCTATAGCACAGTAATAGTCGGCCTCGTCCTCAGCCTGCAGCCCCGAAATGAGCAGCCCCTGTGTTGACCGAGGAGTCTTTAGATCCAGAGAAGCGGCTGGGGACCCCGGAGCCCTGGTGCTTCTCTGAATCTGACTTATACCACAGGAGAAACCTGGGAGGGCTCACTGGCTTCTGCTGAAACCAGTGAATGTAGTAGTCAGCAACACCAATGTCACTGCTGAGGGTGCAGGTGAGTCTGGCTGTGGATCCAGGAGATGCAGAGAATGAGGGCAGCTGCATCAACCCAGGCTGGGAGAGAGAACCTGCAGACACAGACACTTGTCACTGATGGGATAGAACCAGGGGAAGCTTCTGAAAAGATGGAGCAGGAAGGGAAGAAACTTGGGAACTGAGCCCTGGTCCCCCAGGGCCCACCACTACCTGTGCAGTGAGAGAGGAGCAGGAGGAGCAGAGGGATCAAGGCCATGGTGTACACAGCCCCTAAGCACACAGTGGGGCTGGGCTGCCCAGGCCTCCTTTTCTTCCCCACCCTCTGTCAGGGGAGGGGCTGTCCATGCAAATGTGTGTCCATCCAGGGGCTGCCCAGCCCCTCCCTGAGCCCTGGTGCTGAACTCAGCTCACATCCCAGACAGGGGAGGATGGGGGTTGGCTTCACCCCTTGGGACAGCCCTGGGGGAAGCACCTGCTGAGACAACACAGAAGTCCATGTGACTTTCCCAGACCATAGAGGACACAGCTGCTATGTCCCCAAGAGTGAGCACAAGCCTTGCCCCCAGGCTCAGGCTTCTAGGAGACAATGGGCCTTTAATGAGCACCTGTGTAGGGAACACAGGTTAGTCCCACAGCATCTCCTGCTGGTGACAGTGCACACACCTCCCATGGCCCAAAGCCCTGAGGGCCCAGCTGGTTTCTGCAGCTCACCAGGTCACTGTCTCTTCTCACATCTAGTGTCTGGTTCCCAGATACTGTGACTCTGACACACTGTACTGCTTACTGGTGCATCTCACTCTCAGGAATCCACAACTGTGGGAGGTGCAAACAAATACATCAATGACAAATTAATGTAGATTCGATTTCAAAGTAAATGCACAGTGAATTTCATGTTCAGTGCCACAGACGGCAGCGCTGTCTATCTGGTTTAAAGGGCTCATAGGATCTGCTCAGGGAAATCCCTAGGAACTCATTCAGGGGGATGTGGAGAGGACTATCAAAAAAAATTGAGGTCATGCGATGTATGCCCAGCTTTCACAGATCTGATTAGATTAAGTGATGGATAATAAGAATGGTGTTTGAAGGCTACACATTTACCGGTGTAAGCTCTAGCATGCTAATACATTTCAGGAACTCACATTTTATCTTAGTTTTTCATATTTTGCACATATGTCATTGTTTCTTGTCAGGATTTGGGGGGGGGAGTCCTCAAATTTCTTTATAATATAAAGAGTACTTTCCCTCCCTGTAATTTCCTTCTCATTGTCCTACATTAGTGACAAGATAACAGTCAGGTGTGATGCGTTTGCAGACGTGCTGAGTGTCTCGACACTTGGAGGCAGAGACCAGCCTGTCCCTCTGTGCCCAAATCCACCTCTGCTCCACCTGTGCCCACCATCCCGTGATCCTCACAGATCTAGACTCACAGGAATCCTAGTCAATGACAAAGACCAGGATCACTTGCTCACCTCGGGCACTGTGTCCTCAAGGCACTCACGGGGACTTTCTCGTCCACCTCAGACACATCACCCTCTGCTCCAAACCCTCAGGGACTCCCCACTGCTGTTTGCACAGAACTCATATCCTGGGCTCCCCTCATGGGGCTTCATGGTGGCCCCGCCCTCTCCACCCACCACCACACAGCCCCTCCCTGGGCTCTCAGACCTGCAGCCTCCCGCCTTTCCTATGGCTTTAAAATTCTGACTCCTCTCCGTCCCTGGTGTCTGACACCATGTCCCCTAGGTTCTTTGCAAAGAAGCAGGATTAAACTTGGAATCGTGGTGACAACACAGGCGTTGGCAACTCGGAGTCACTCTGACTCACATGGCACACACACGTCACCACAGACTTAAATAAGCAATGAATTGTAACACAAATATAGAGAAAGATCAGTCACCAGCATTGATTTGACCACCTCAGCCACCATCCATAGAGCTCCTATTATCTAATCTTCTGCCTTCGGAGTCTCTCACTCTGCTCCCCCACTAACTATAACAACACCCCACACACCGTGTCCCTTCATCAGTGTGTGTTGTAGCAAAAACATGCATTCAAGGTCCCCAAACGCTCACACAACAGCAGCTGATGTCAATTATTGTCACATTAATAGATGTGTGTTGTAACCTTGGGAATGGTCAGCTACATGACTACTGTACTGAGTGAGAGAGGGAAGGAAGAACAGGCCTCCTGTGTTCAGAGTCATGAGGTTCAGGGGTGACACGTGTGAGCAGAAGGAAGTCCAGACCAGCACACACAGCCTCGGACCATCATTTATGGGCTTCCTGCACCCATATCACAGGGCAGAATCCTGTCTCATTCACACAGACATTTCAAACCCACGTTCTTGCTTTATGAGTTTCCCGACTAGAGTCCTTTGTGGGAGTTTGGGTTGAAAAATTGAATACTACATTTAATTGATCACAGGCTGGATTATAAGCTGAGTGTTAGTCCCAGGTGACAACTGACAACCTTACAGACTGTTATTTAAGTGAAATGTGAGTGGACATTCGAACAACCACCATGCCCTGGGCAGGTCACGTGCTCATGGGGGTCGTCTTGTCTTCTGTCCCCAGTGTCTGCCCCTCCTCCACCTGCACCTGGGCTCGTGGGTGAGGACTGCTCACTCATAGACAGAGGCATGGTTCAAAGCCTGGAATTTTCAGACATGCCCTCCATTTCCTTGAGGCGAGAGAAGGGCTCAGGTGGAGGCATCAAACTAATTGAAACCACGGGAGGGATCCTGGGAGCCTGCAAGTTAAAGACAAAAAGTTGTGTGAGACCTGGGCACATTCTGCATGTGACCGGCACCTGAAGTGCAGGCAGTCCCATGGGACGCAGCCCTTCACTGTGGACCTGACAGCATCTCCAGGCAGTCCTGTGAGACCTGAGTTGTGTGGTTGGACATCCAGCTGATGTTACAGAGAATTGCTTGTTGCAAAGAAAAATCCCACCCACATTTCGTGACCAGAAATGTCAGGAGTGAATGAAGGGTTTTGTGTGAATACAAAAGAAGACACAACAGTGGGGAAAAACTGTGATTGTTTTTCTTAAAAGTATTACTTTTATTAAGATTTACTCCAACACTGTGGGGACAATCAGTTGGACTTTGTCACCCCTCAGGGAGAGTGACCCACAGACGCCCTGTGACCTCACTCATGGCTCTGCTGCTCCTTCCCCTTCCTCTATAAGAGGAGCCCGCACACCTTACAGAGGCCTCCACAGAATCTTCAGTGAGGCTCAGAGCCATAACCGCTGGGCCCAGGGGTTTCTGTCTCACTTCCTCGTCATCTGAGCCACTGTGAGCAACTGTAGCTGCTCCCACTACCATGAGCTGTAGCACAGTAATAGTCGGCCTCATCCTCAGGCTGCAGCCCAGAGATGGTCAGGAGCCCTGCATTGGCCGAGGCATCTTTGGATCCAGAGAAGCGGCTGGGGACCCCAGAGCCCTGGCCCTTGTCTGAGTCAGACTTGTAGTTGAGCAGATACCGGGGAGGGCTCCCTGGCTTCTGCTGGTACCAGAATATGTAGTAGCCACCAACACTGAAGCCACTGCTGAGGGTGCAGGTGAGTCTGGCTGTGGCTCCAGGAGATACAGAGAGGGAGGGCGGCTGAGTCAGCACAGGCTGGGACAGGGAACCTGCAGACACACAGATACTGTCAGTGTAGGGCCACAACCAGAGGAAGCTTCTCAGGAGATGGAGCAGGAAGGGAATAAACTTGGGAATTCAGCCCTGTACCCCATGGTCCAACCCTACCTGTGCACTGAGAGAGGAGCACAAGGAGAAGAGGAGTCCAGGCCATGGTGCACACAGCCCCTGAGCCCACAGTGGGGCTGGGCTGCCCAGGCCTCCTTTTCTCCCCCACCCTCTGCCAGGGGAGGGGCGTTCATGCAAATGTGTGTCTTCCCAGGGACTACCCAGCTCCTCCCTGAGTCCTGGTGCTGGAGCCCAGCTCACACACCACACAGAAAATGGAGGTTAGCTTCAGACCTTGAAAGAACCCTAGGAGGTAGCACTCTTGACACAAAACAGAGGACCCTGCTCAGGGCACTTTATCAGACCACAGTGGATACACTTGCTGAGTCCCCATCAGTGTGCATAGGGCCCAGCCACCAGGCCAAGGCTCTGAATGACTGAATTGCCTGTTACTGAATGCTCCCTAATGAGCAGCTTGGTAGGCACCCTAGAGCAGTCCCACAGTGCCCCCTGCTGGTAGCAGTGTACACACTTCCTCATGGCCCAAGGCCTTCAGAGCCCAGCTGGTTTCTGCAGCTCAGAAGGTTCCTCATTCTATTCACAAACCCAGGGTCTGGTTCCCAGAAATGATGACTCTGATACACTGGTTACTGTTGCATCTGACTCCCAGGGATCCCCTTCTGTGCAAGGTGCAAACATGTACATAAGTGACAAACTGATTTGTTTCACATTCAGCGGAAGTTTTGCAAAAGGAAAAGCAAACTAAGATTCATGCCCGATGTCATAGATGAAGGGACCATTCATCTTGTTTGAGGGGCTCATGTGGCCTCAAGAGAAATTTCCAGGAACAGACTCAGATTCATGTGCAGAGGAAGCCAACTCAGCAAATGTTTTAAGGTGTGTGTGATGCATGTACAGCTTTCACAGATCTGACTGGATTCAATGATTGGTAAAGAGGATGGCTTTTGAAGGGCTCACATTTAACAGTGAAAAGTGTAGCATGCTAATTCATTTCAGGTATCAACGTTTATTCTTAGTTTTCTCTTTTTTTATTCTTAGTGTTCTGCATACCTGTGTCCTCTGTTACCTGTTTGGCTCTTGTCTTAGGTAACCTCACATTTGTCTAGATTTGAAACAAAATTTTCCCTCCCTGTATTTTCTTACTCACAGTGTTATCTTAATAGCAAGGTACCAGTGGGGTGTGATACGGTCGCACCTGTGCTGACCATCTGGGCAGTTGGAGGCAGAGACCAGCACATCCCTCTGTGCCCGGATCCAGCTCTGCTGTCCCTGTGCCCATGGTCCCATGGTCCCCACATGTCTAGTCCCCCACTCACAGGGACTCCTAGTCAATGACTCTGACCAGAATCACTTTCTCATCTTGGGCAGTGCCCTCCAGGCACTCAAGGGGTCTTTCTCACTGAGCTCAGACATTTCACCCCCTGCTCAAAACTTTCAGTGACTCCTCACTACTGTTTGCACAGAACCCCAACTCCTTGGCTCCCCTCAGGGGGCTTTAATGTTGGCCCCATCCCCTCCGCATCCACAACACAGCCCCTTCATGTGTTCTCAGACCGATTCTCCCACTGCCCTGTTACTTCAGATCCCTGACCCCTGTTCCTTCATGGTGTTGCCATGTGTCCTCTGCTACCCTTGAAGGAAATAGGATTAAACTTGAATCAAGGTGACAACTTGCATTGTGGCCATTTGAGTGGCTCTCAGTAGTATGGCACGCACACATCATCACGGACAGAGTTAGAGAATTGATATGACAGCGTTGAAGTCACACAAACTAGAGAGAAGAGTTCAAAGAACCACCTGGACCCATTGTGCTAAGTCAACCCCACCCAGAGGACTCCTCCTGTGTAACACTCTACCTCGTACCTCTCACTCTGCTCCCTCACTGACCATGAAAACACACCCACACCAGGCCTCTCATCCGGATGTGTTGTCCCATAAATACCATTTGTGTCCCCAACTCCTGCATGGGACTGTAGTGGGTTCCAACCACCATCATATAAATGTACTGTATTGTCATCTCCGGAATGGTCAGCTAACTGACTACTGTACTCAGTGAGAGAGGGAAGGAGGAATGGGCCTCCTGTGTTGGGAGTCATGAGGTTCAGGGATGACACGTGTGAGCAGAAGGAAGTCCAAACTAGAACACACCTCCTGGGACCAGCATTTAACAGCTTCCCTCACGCATGTCACAGGGAAGAATCCTGTCTCGTTCACACAGTTTTCAAACTCTTGGTGCTTTCTTCATGGGTTTTCCCTCTAGGGTTCTCTGTTAGACCTTGGGCTGAAAAGTTGAATGTTAGATTTAATTGATCACAGGGTGGACTTTGAGCTGTGTGTTGGTTCCAGGTGACAACTGATGACCTTACAGACTGTTATTGAAGTGAAATGTGAGCAGACAATCAATGTGAGCTGAGAATGTGGGCTTTAGGATCATGGAGCTTTTGAGAGCCTGGGCTATTACCCCAACTGCCAGGATGGACCTCGGTCCCTGGACTATGCATTCATCTTCACTAACTGTTCATGAAAAGGGCGTTTCATGGACACAGCACTCCTGGAAGACATTCACGAAGAGGGGCCCTTACTGACAAGGCCAGGTCACCCTCTCTAATGAGCCCTCCTCCTGGGATTCCTCAGGGGACTTCAGCGCCCTCCTTGGTGGAGCTGACAACTGCAGCCCTGAGGTTGCATGGTGGAGAAAGTCTCAACCACCAGAGAGGCAAAGGGTATGAATCAGAGGGGCAATCAGAACACTCAGGGAAGGGAGGATGCAGAAGGAGCGAAACAGGCAAAAATGACTGCAAACCACTCAGGTTCACATCAAAACTGAGCAAAATGTAAGAAGTCTGCCGCGGTCCACCCGCAGCTCATCTAAGGGTCCTCAGGTGAGAGTAGGCATCGGCGCTGGGTAACAGGCAACTACACAGCTCAAAGGCAGGTGAAGCACTGTTCCATTTATTGCAAGTACAAACTGATTTTTTATATTTTCATTTTT
>NW_028092842.1:0-23278 GCF_014824575.4 Sturnira hondurensis | reverse complement strand
GAGCACCTGCTGAGACAACACAGAAGTCCATGGGACTCTGCCAGGCCTGAGAGGACACAGCTTCAGAGTCCCCATTAGTGAGCACAAACCCTGTCCCCAGGCCCAGGCTTCTAGGAGTGAATGGTCCTTCTTTAACAGCTGTGTAGGGATCACAGGGTCATCCCATAGTGCCCCCTGCTGGTGGCAGTGCACACACCTCCCATGGCCCAGAGCCCTGAGAGCCCAGCTGGTTTCTTCAGTTCACCAGGTCACTGCCTTCACACAACCTGGGTCTCTTCTGTAGAGTAAATGAAGGCAGTCTGGCTTCCTCACCCAGGGGTCTGAGTAGGTAAGGAAGCAGTGTTCTCAGAGCCTTGGAGGGTCTGATAACCAGTGTTCTCATAGCCTTGAGCCTGGGTTCCACAAACTCTTCCCGTAACGTGAAGTGGTCTGACATGTGCAGAATTCTATTGTGTCATGTAACGTGCTGGCATTTTTCTGGCTTTGTTCCCCTCTAGTTTTAAACATGTAGGGGCTGCTCATTAGAGAGACAGGCAGAGGCACACACAGTGAAACAGTTGCCATGATAGGTGCCACGCTGGGGAGCAAGGGCCGTGATATGTGCCATGCAGAGACGTGCAGATAGACACCGAGCTTGCAACGCAGGAGGCCCACCAACCTGTGGAGAAAGGCATGCCAGGCATCCCAACGGCTCCGTGAATATTTTTCCATCTGCTCTGATACCGATCACCTGCCCAGGATTGAACAGTCGCAACGCAGGTTCCCAGATACTGTGATTCTGATACACTGTACTGCTTACTAGTGCGTTTCACTCCCAGGAAATCACAACAATGGGAGGGGAAAACAAGTACACTAATGACAAATCAATTTGGATTCACTTTCAGTGAAGATGTTGCAAAGTAAACTCACAGTGAAGTTCATGTCCAAAGCCTAGACAACAGGATTGTCTATATGGTTTGAAGGGCTCACGGGTTCTGCTCAGAGAAATCTCCAGGAATACATTTGTGGGCATGTGCAGAGTACTAGTGAAAAAAATTAGAAGTCATATGGTGCATGCATAGTTTTCATAGATCTGATTAGATTAAATGATGGATAAAGATAGTGGTTTTTGAAAGCTACACATTTACCACTGATCTGACTTTTTATCTTAGTTTGTGATGTTTCACACATCCGTGCCATTGTTTAATGTTAGGATTTTTCTCGGGAGTTCTCAAATCTTTTATATTATAAACAGTACTTTCCCTAACTGTATTGTCTTACTCATCGTCTCACTTTAATAGCAAGATAACAGTCGGGTGAGATGCATTTGCAGACGTACTCAGTGTCTGGGCAGTTGGAGGCAAAGACCAGCACGTCCCTCTGTGCCTGGATCCACCTCTGCTGTACCTGTGCCCATGGTACCACGGTCCCACACATCTAGACTCACAGGGACTCCTAGTCAGTGACTCTGACCAGAATCACCTGATCACTTTGGACACTGTGTCCTCGAGACACTCAAGGGGTCTTTCTCATGCAGCTCAGACAGGTCACCCCCAGCTCAAAACCCCCAGGAACTCCCCACTGCTGTTTGCACAGAACCCCAACTCCGCCTCAGAGGGATTGATTAATGGTTGGCCCCATCCCTCCACACCCACAACACAGCCCCTCCAAGTCCTCTCAGACCTTCAGCTTCCCCAACTTGGCTGTTACTTCAAAACCCTAACTCCTGTCCCTTCATGGTGCTCAAGGGGTCTCCTCCTCTCTCCTTTGGGAGGAAATAGGATTTAACTTGAATCATGGTGACAGTACACCTTTCAGCCATTCTGAGTGGCTCTCAGTAGTAGGGCACAAACACAATAGCAGACAGAATTAGACAGTGGACATGACAGTGTGGAAGGCACACGAACTACACAGAAGACTTTAAAGAACCACCTGAACCCATTATACCAACCCAACCCCCATCCAGAGGACTCCACTTGTTTAAGCTTCTATCTTCCGTGTCATTCATCCTACCCCCTCAGTAATAATAAAAACACACCCACACACCATGTTTCTTATCAGCAGTATTGCAGCATAAATAGCATTTATGTCCACAATCTCCTGCACAGGACAGCAGCGGATTCCAACTACTGTCACAAAAATGTCCTGTATTGTCACCTCTGGATTGAACAGCAAACTGACTGCTGTGCTGAGAGAGTGAAGGGTGAACAGAGCCTCCTGCGTTTGGAGTCATGAGGTTCAGGGGTGACACGTGTGAGTAGAAGGAAGTCCAGACAAGCACACGGGTCCTAGAACCACCATTTATTGCCTTCCTTCACTCATGTCACCGGGAACAATCCTGTCTTCATTCACACAGAGATTTCAAACCATGGTGCTTCCTTTTTGAGTTTCCCCACTAGAGTCCATTGTGGGACTTCGGATTGAAAAGTTGAATGCTACATTTAATTGACCAGATGGTGGACTTTGAGCTGTGTGTTAGTCCCAGTTGACAACTCATGACCTTACAGACTCTTACTTAAGTGAAAGGTAAGCAGAACCTCAAACGACCACCCTGTCCTGGGCAGGTCACATGCTCATGGGGGTCGTCTTGTCTTCTGTCTTCAGTGTCTGCCCCTCCCCCACCAGCTGCTCCTGTCTGTGCTCCAGAAGCCACACGGACCTGACCCCAGGGGCCTGAGACCCTGTCATGTGTCCATTCATCTCTGTGTCTCAGGGTTGATAACATTCCCTAAGAGAGTAAACGATATAGATGTGAAATATCTTATGTGCGATGTATAAAATTTCAAAATATTAACTGCATACGTACTTTAGCCAAGTATTTTACTTCACACATTGGGAGTTTGTTCGTTTAATGTAATCTTTATTATATTTTTCCATTAACATTTAGTCCCCCTTATATAAACCCTCCTACCTCCAGCAAACACCATACTCTTCTCCATGTCCATGAGTCTTTGTCCTTTCTGCACAACCAGGCAAAAAGGACTCCCTACCCCCACTCTCCCTCCACTAGCTGTCCTGGGGTCCTTCACACTGACTGAGGGGAGTTTCCACATGACTGGCTCCCAGGCTCTGACCTCACCTGAGTCTGTGGAACTCCTTTGTCTCATAGACGGGAATTCAGAAGCAAGGAGACAGCACATTAGTCTCTTTCCAGCTGACTGGCATGAACAGGACTCAAAGGCAAAGGCTGCCAAACAGCTGTGAACACACTCATTTCACCCAGTGGGTCTCCGGCTGGCATCCCTGAGCCCCCTCACAGGATATTTGGAAATCTGGAGGTGGCGTCCTGATTCATAACTTAACAAGAAGGTGTCACTGTCATCTTTGTGTAGAGTAGAAAGGATGCATCTGAGTGTCCTACATGGAGACTCTCCACAAGCACTGACCCACCCCAGTCCACAAACACACAGGCTCAAACACCCTGCTCTGAACTAACTCACCCTCAGGAATTCACTGTATAGGAAACAGGCAACCAACCACCCTGACAGGGAGAAAGTTGGAAAGAAAATAGAGGGGCTCAGAAACCTGCAATCTCTACACACACTTTCCAGCAGGAGACAGAAGAGGGCACCCTGCTTGGTGGGGACAGGCTGAGTGCAGACCCAGAAGGGGAAGCTCTGGGGGTTTTGGTCTCACTTCCCCTGAGTCTGCAGCACTGTGTGATTATCACCACTATCGTAAGATTGACAGTAGTAGTCGGCCTCATCCTCAGGCTGCAGCCCCGAGATGGTCAGGGAGGCAGCGTTGGAGGACCTGTCTATGGAGCCAGAGAACCGATCCGGGACCCCAGAGGGTCTTTGGTCATCTTCGTAGATCACTGTGGTGGGGCCCCTGCCTGGGCGCTGTTGGTACCAGTACACATAGTACTCCCCAATGTTGCCACTGCTCCGTGTGCAGGAGATGGTGACCCTCTGTCCTGGAGACCCTGACACAGAGCCTGGCTGAGTCAGCACAAACTGGGCCCAAGACCCTGCAAGAAGGAGCCACATGGAAATCAGTGAGGAAGGACAGACCCTGTTCCCAGGGAGGGAGGAGATGTCATCCACCCAGGTGTCAAAATGGTGCCCACCCTGAACTCCCCTCAGGCCCCACCTGTGCAGTGAGCCAGGACAGTGAGGAGAAGTGGAGCCCAATCCATGGTGGAGACACCCCCCAACTCTGCTTCCTGAGCCCCACAGCCAGACTTGAGTCTTCAGACTTTTATGTCAGCCTGAGGTTTACAGTGGGTCGTCATTATGCAAATCTTCCCTTTTATTGGCTGCATAAGTCCCTCTTTTAACATAAGCCAGGATTCTTGATGAGCAAAAGAGATCACACAGGTGGGAGGGCTACAACCCAAAGATGATGACACTGGAAACACCCAAGTGTCAGGGGCAGCACTCTCAGCTGAGGAATGTGGGGCATGGTCGCGCTCTGGTGGATACAGGAGACATGGCGCCCTTGGGCTGGTGCTGCTGCTCAGGGCTCCTGCCCTGCTGGTGGCCTTGACCCTGTGCCCATCCCAGTCCCAACCTTTTCAGATTGGCTCTATCCACTTAGAAATACGTCTGTTAGCTTCCATCATGTTCTTCTGTGGACTGAACACTCATTTAATGATATTGCAAATCATAATCTTCAATTGTACAAATAGTTCAATGGTGTATGCACCTATTGAAGGACATAGCAGTTGCTTTCTAAGTTTAACAACATGAATAAATAAGATGTAATTTTATGTGCATATGCTCATTTTCACACAAGTGATTGATTTAGTTAAAGACCTCGGAGAGTGATTTCTGTGTTGTATCACAGTAGAGTGTGTTTAACTTTGTGAGAAACTGCCAAAGTGCCTTGAAAGGTGCCCACGGCTGGTGCGTCCCCACTGCACGAACGAGAGTCCCTGCCTCCCCACAGCCTAGGAGCCTCTGCTGTGGTCAGTGTGTAAGTGTGGTCTGTGTTCATGGGAACCTGGTGGTCCCTCGTTGTCACACATGCAACTTCCCAGTATCATCTTAGGTTCACCATCTTTTTACGTTGATCTCCCAGTTGTACCTTTTCCTTAGTCATAAGACTGTTCAGAACTGCTCAGTGGAAGGGAGGGTGACGTTCCCACTACCTAAGAATTTGAAGGCTGCACAAAGGTTTTAAATCAGACTAAAAACAATTCTCTGTGCTTTCAAACCTCAGAGAAGTATGAGTGAAGCCCAGGCTGGTACCAGGGATCATGCAGGTTGCTGTGCACGTGTTAGCTGGGTGTGAATAATGGAAGGGAGGAAGCAAAGGGAATCAGACAGGATTAAGCCAAATCAACTGGGAAGTTGTTCTTTGTTTGCTTAGCCAGGAAGCTACAGCTTCCCTCTCCCCAGGGGATGGCAGCATTTTCCCTCCTAGGGAATTAGCACCCTCAACTCCCCTGGTAGGAGGAGCATCCTAACTCCCAAGGAGCAAAGAGACCTCTCTCTCTCTTTCCCCCTCTCCAAGAAACATAAAATTACCCCATTTGTTCACTAACTCCATAGCAACGATGTGGATCTAGCAGCCAAGCAGGGCCCACCCCACATGGTGTGGCCCTTACATGCTCAGCTCTAATAAGAGACAGCAACTCTGGATACTGGTCTTTGTTCTGGCCTTGCTGAAGACACTATTGAATGTATTCCATACCTGGAAAGACAGACATGTGACACAGAGGCAGCCTTGTATGTGCGCTCAGATAAATCTCGCCACCCTACAGTCTCCCACTCATGTGTCTGAGACATGCTTTTCTCCTGATCCCATGGAGCAACACAGGAGCACAAACACCCACCTGGTCCCCTGGGGTCTCACGTGCTGCACTCGGGCCTTTCCTGACCCCACTCAGCACTGGGGGCTCTTTTGCTCTGGAAGCAAAACAGTTCTGTGTGCCCTGTAGGAACCATACCTTCAAAAGGAGATATTTCCTTTGACACCACAAAGAAATAACTGAGAAAATGAAATCCTTTTGTTTTAAGAGCACAAGTGACACTGGAATCATGATCCAGGGCTGGTGTTGGTCAGAGGCAGGGACAGGGGACTCATGAACCAAGCAGGGGCAGGGAAGGCAGATTTGTCACATGTCCCCGTGGAGCAGGCCATCTTTGTGCCATTGGGTCGTGTTCAGCTCTGTAAAAACGACCGTCAGCATCTTCTAAGGCTGGAGCCCAGAGGTGTTCACAGTGGTTTTGGTGATTTAACAGAATTCAGAAAATGAGTCTCAAAACACTGGTCAGTCTGTCACTGTTCCTCGAGGTCACAAATGTGGGGGCTCTACCTGGGAGCCCTTGGGAACATTGCCATGGTCACCCCCAATGTGTCTGCTGCTTCCTGTGGAAGAGAATGTGACCTTGGGTCTGGGCTCATCAGCAGCTTCATGGGGGAGGAAACACAGGCACACACTGGGGACTTCCTGCTCCTGATGTCCTGTAGCCCAGCTCACACCCTGGATGGCTGGAGAGCCCAGGGAAGTGTGAGAGGACAGGAGGACAGTCGGTGCCTGTGGGCTCAGGAGAACCCACTGACAGTCATGAGGTCACCAGTCATGGAGGGTGCCCAAGGGTCCAGTGTCCAGGGTCAGGCTGAAGGACCTGGGGCCGTCGGCATGTTGAAGAGCTAAGACANGCTGATTGGTGTGAGGGGCGGTGAGGTACCATGCCCCCACACGTGGGAATTCAAGGGCTCGGCAAAGGTCCTAAATCGGGTGAAAAGAAATTCTCTAGGGCTTCAAACCTCAGAGAAGTACGAGTGAATCCAAGGCTGGTACCAGGGTACACACAGGTTGCTGTGCATGTGTTAGCTGGGTGTGAATAAAGGAAGGAAGGAAGCAAAGGGAATCAGACACGATTAAGCAACATCAACCATGAACATATGCCTCTTTGCTTAGCCGGGAAGCTACAGCTTCCCTCTCCCCAGGGCAAGGCAGGCTCGACCCTCCAAGGGGATAAACACCTTTCTCTCCCCATATAGGGAGCATCCCAGCCTCCAGGGCCAGGATGTCCTGGAGACCAGGAGAGGGTACGCACCTGTGCACAAGAAGTCCAAATGTCCCAGAAGAAGGTGCTTCTTTGAGGCCTGTGCATGCAGAGCCGTGACTAGCTAGAAGTTTGGCCCAGTGCAAAGCTGTGGAATCATGGGAAGCTGATTGGTTATTTTGAACTATTAGCCTTCCTAACCTCCAGGTAACACAATGCCAGGGAACAAAGCATTTCTCCCTCTCTCTCTCTCTCTCTCTCTGTCCCCAGGAACACATGGTCAGCCCACGTCTTCACGTATTCTCTCCATGTGGACGGTGTGTGTAGCAGCTGACCAGAATCCACAGCAGACCTGGCAGGACCCGAAGGACTTAGCTTAAATAGGAAACAGAAACTCTGGACACTGGCATTTGTTCTGGCCTTGCTGAAGATACGTTTGAATGTTTCACGGCCGGAAAGACACAGATGTGGCACAGGGGCAGTTTTCTGTTTCCACCTGCATACAGCTTGCCACACCACAGTCTCCCATGCTTGAGTTTCTTCTCACGATCCCGCCAGAGGACACCGTTTCCACCGGCAGCACAAAGGGCCACCGGGTTCTGGGGTCACACATGCTGCTCATAGGCCTTGCCTGCCCCCTCTCAAAACTGTGGGGCTTTTTACTCTCAAATCAAAGCAGTTCTGCCTACGTTTGAAGAACCATATCTTCAAGCAGGGATGTTTTCCTTGGTGTCATAAAGAAAGAATTGAGAGAATGAAATGTCTTTGTTTAATAGCACCAATCTGCCCTCCACGCCCCTTCCTGGACCAGCAATATGTCACTTTTGCCCGTGGAACACGCCATGGTCATGGCATTTGGCTGTGCTCATCTTTGGGATGATGATCATCAGTGTCTCTAGGGCTGGACCCCAGAGGAGGTCCACAAGGTTCTTTCACACCATTCAACTCAGAGAATGAGGTTCAAACCCTGGACAGTCCCTCATTACTCTTCGAGGTCACAAAAGTGGCCGCTCTATCTAGGAGGCTTTGGGTGGTTGCTATGGTCACCCCCAATGTGTCTGCTATTTCCTCTGCAGGAGAAGCTCACCTGGGGTCTGGGCTCATCCACAGCTTCATGGGGGAGGAAACACAGGCACACACTGGGGACTTCTTCCTCCTGATGTGCCACAGCCCAGCTCACAGCCTGGATGGCTGGAGAGCCCAGGGAAGTGTGAAAAGACAGGGGGCAGTCCATGCCCGTGGGCTCAGGAGAACCCACTGATGGTCAGGACGTCACCAGTCATGGAAAATGTCCAAGGGCCCAGTGTTCTGACTCCCCTGAAGTGCCTGGGACTGTCGGATGTTCTAGAACAACACAAGATGCTGAATTCTAACATTGAATTGGGTGACAGTGACTGTCTAGCTCATCCTTTGTAGCCTCAGACACAGTATTGTGAGATATTACAGAATTTATATTGGTCACAGTCCCTGGTTGCTCACCATGAAATTTCCTGGGTGACAGGTGTTCCTCTTGTTCTGAAGAGGGGACTCTGGTTGGGCTCCTGGGTGAGGACGGCTCACTCATACACAGAGGCACGATTCAAAGCTTGGAATTTGCACACCTGCCTCCCATTTCCCTGAGGAGGGAGAAGAGTTCAGGTGCTATCAGCAAATTAACTCAAAAGAAGGGTGAGAACAGGGGAAACTTCCATTTATAGCCAGTGCATTAGTGAAACCTGGGGACATCTTGCTTGTGACTAGCATCTGAGACAGAGCCCTTCCACTGCGAACCTGACGCATCTCCAGGCAGTCGTGTGAGAACCGAGTTGTGTTGTGGAACATCCAGCTGGTGTCACAGGAATTCCTTATGGTGAAAAAAGATGCCCCCACATTTGGTGACCAGACGTGTCAAAAATGAAATGTTTTATGTGAGCATAATACAACAATAAAAGGAAATGAGATTTTTACTGAAAAATATTTATTTTGTTAAAATTTACTCCAGACTCTGTGGGGACAGTAAGTCAGACTTTGTCAGCTCTTCAGGGAGTGTGTCCCCAGGGACGCCCTGGGCCCTCACTCATGACGGTGCTGCTCCTTCCACTTCCACGGACATTCTGATGCAGAGGAGCCCACCTTACAGAGGCCTCCACAAAGCTTCAATGAGGCTCAGAGTCATAACCGCTGGGCCCAGGGGTTTCTGTCTCACTTCCTCGTCATCTGAGCCACTGTGAGCAACTGTAGCTGCTCCCACTGCCATATTCTATAGAACAGTAATAGTCTGCCTCGTCCTCAGGCTGCAGCCCAGAGATGGTCAGGAGCCCTGCATTGGCCGTGGTGTCTTTGGATCCAGAGAAGCGGCTGGGGACCCCAGAGCCCTGGCCCTTGTCTGAGTCGGACTTGTAGTTCAGCAGATACCGGGGAGGGCTCCCTGGCTTCTGCTGGAACCACCGTATTCTGTAGTCAGCAAGATTGAAGCCACTGCTGAGGGTGCAGGTGAGTCTGGCTGTGGCTCCAGGGGATGCAGAGACGGAGGGCGGCTGAGTCAGCACAGGCTGGGACAGGGAACCTGCAGACACACAGATACTGTCAGTGTAGAGCCACAACCAGAGGAAGCTTCTAAGGAGATAGAGTATGAAGGGAAGAAACTTCAGAACTGAGCCCTGTACCCCAAGGCCTGTTCCTACCTGTGCAGTGAGAGAGGAGCACAAGGAGGAGAGGAGTCCAGGCCATGGTGCACACAGCCCCTGAGCCCACAGTGGAGCTGGGCTGCCCAGGCCTTCTTTTCTCCCCACCCTCTGCCAGGGGAGGGATTGTCCATGCAAATGTGTTTTCCATCCAGGGACTGCCCCACCCCTCCCTGAGCTCTGGTGCTGGAGGTCAGCTCACACACCACACAGAGAATGGAGGCTAGCTTCAGCCCTTGAAAGAACCCTAGGAGGTAGCACTCTTGACACAAAACAGAGGGCCCTGCTCAGGGCACTTTATCAGACCACAGTGGATACACTTGCTGAGTCCCCATCAGTGTGCATAGGGCCCAGCCACCAGGCCAAGGCTCTGAATGACTGAATTGCCTGTTACTGAATGCTCCCTAATGAGCAGCTTGGTAGGCACCCTAGAGCAGTCCCACAGTGCCCCCTGCTGGTAGCAGTGTACACACCGCCTCATGGCCCAAGGCCTTCAGAGCCCAGCTGCTTTCTGCAGCTCAGAAGGTTCCTCATTCTATTCACACACCCAGGGTCTGGTTCCCAGAAATGGTGACTCTAATACACTGGTTACTGTTGCATCTGACTCCCAGGGATCCCCTTCTCTGCAAGGTGCAAACATGTACATAAGTGACAAACTGATTTATTTCACATTCAGCGGAAGTTTTGCAAAAGGAAATGCAAACAAAGATTCATGCTCAATGTCATAGATGAAGGGACCATTCATCTTGTTTGAGGGGCTCATGTGGTCTCAAGAGAAATTTCCAGGAACAGACTCAGATTCATGTGCAGAGGAAGCCAACTCAGCAAATGTTTTAAGGTGTGTGTGATGCATGTATAGCTTTCACAGATCTGATTTGATTCAATGATTGGTAAAGAGGATGGCTTTTGAAGGGCTCACATTTAACAGTGAAAAGTGTAGCATGCTAATTCATTTCAGGTATCAACTTTTATTCTTAGTTTTCTCTTTTTTTATTCTTAGTGTTCTGCATACCTGTGTCCTCTGTTACCTGTTTGGCTCTTGTCTTAGGTAACCTCACATTTCTTTAGATTTGAAACAAAATTTTCCCTCCCTGTATTTTCTTACTCACAGTGTTATCTTAATAGCCAGATGCCAGTGCGGTGTGATAGGGTCGCACCTGTGCTGACCATCTGGGCAGTTGGAGGCAGAGACCAGCACATCCCTCTGTGCCCGGATCCAGCTCTGCTGTCCCTGTGCCCATGGTCCCATGGTCCCCATACGTCTAGTCCCCCACTCACAGGGACTCCTAGTCAATGACTCTGACCAGAATCACTTTCTCACCTTGGGCAGTATCCTCCAGGCACTCAGGGGGTCTTTCTCACTGAGCTCAGATATTTCACCCCCTGCTCAAAACTTTCAGTGACTCCTCACTACTGTTTGCACAGAACCCCAACTCCTTGGCTCCCCTCAGGAGGCTTTAATGTTGGCCCCATCCCCTCCACACCCACAACACAGCCCCTTCACGTGCTCTCAGACCGATTCTCCCACTGCCCTGTTACTTCAGATCCCTGACCCCTATTCCTTCATGGTGTTGCCATGTGTCCTCTGCTACCCTTGTAGGAAATAGGATTAAACTTGAATCAAGGTGACAACTTGCATTTTGGCCATTTGAATGGCTCTCAGTAGTATGGCACGCACACATCATCACGGACAGAATTAGAGAATTGATATGACAGCGTTGAAGTCACACAAACTAGAGAGAAGAGTTCAAAGAACCACCTGGACCCATTGTGCTAAGTCAACCCCACCCAGAGGACTCCTCCTGTGTAACACTCTACCTCGTACCTCTCACTCTGCTCCCTCACTGACCATGAAAACACACCCACACCAGGCCTCTCATCCGGATGTGTTGTCCCATAAATACCATTTGTGTCCCCAACTCCTGCATGGGACTGTAGTGGGTTCCAACCACCATCATATAAATGTACTGTGTTGTCATCTCCGGAATGGTCAGCTAACTGACTACTGTACTCAGTGAGAGAGGGAAGGAGGAATGGGCCTCCTGTGTTGGGAGTCATGAGGTTCAGGAATGACACGTGTGAGCAGAAGGAAGTCCATACTAGAACACACGTCCTGGGACCATCATTGAACAGCTTCCTTCACGCATGTCACAGGGAAGAATCCTGTCTCGTTCACACAGTTTTCAAACTCTTGGTGCTTTCTTCATGGATTTCCCCTCTAGGGTTCTCTGTTAGACCTTGGGCTGAAAAGTTGAATGTTAGATTTAATTGATCACAGGGTGGACTTTGAGCTGTGTGTTGGTTCCAGGTGACAACTGATGACCTTACAGACTGTTATTGAAGTGAAATGTGAGCAGACAATCAATGTGAGCTGAGAATGGGGGCTTTAGGATCATGGAGCTTTTGAGAGCCTGGGCTATTACCCCAACTGCCAGGATGGACCTCGGTCCCTGGACTATGCATTCATCTTCACTAACTGTTCATGAAAAGGGCGTTTCATGGACACAGCACTCCTGGAAGACATTCACGAAGAGGGGCCCTTACTGACAAGGCCAGGTCACCCTCTCTAATGAGCCCTCCTCCTGGGATTCCTCAGGGGACTTCAGCGCCCTCCTTGGTGGAGCTGACAACTGCAGCCCTGAGGTTGCATGGTGGAGAAAGTCTCAACCACCAGAGAGGCAAAGGGTATGAATCAGAGGGGCAATCAGAACACTCAGGGAAGGGAGGATGCAGAAGGAGCGAAACAGGCAAAAATGACTGCAAACCACTCAGGTTCACATCAAAACTGAGCAAAATGTACGAAGTCTGCCGCGGTCCACCCGCAGCTCATCTAAGGGTCCTCAGGTGAGAGTAGGCATCGGCGCTGGGTAACAGGCAACTACACAGCTCAAAGGCAGGTGAAGCACTGTTCCATTTATTGCAAGTACAAACTGATTTTTTATATTTTCATTTTTTGGCATAGATTAACATTTACAGGTGTACAGCATGATCAGTTAAGCAGAAAAAATCAATACAAAGGTAACCAGGAAAAGTACGAAAGTTCCCATAGTTTCAGTTATGTTAAACAAAAGTTATTTTGACCAGGAAAGCCATTAATCAGACAATTTGAAATAGTTCTATGCATACAGTTTGAATGTCTTATTGTTTATTAAAGTTCTCAGAATTGTCATTGGCAACAGGCACACTTAGACCGGGCAGAGGTTAGGAAATTCATTATAAGTCTTTGTAATATCTAACTTAGCTATCTCTCTTCCTGTCTAAAATGTTTTTGTATACTGTGGACTCTAACTCCTTGGTAGTTGTTTCTAAGTGCTTAGTTTATAATAGCTAACTAGCTTCTTCTGTTTTTATGCCTATCTAATTCTAACTGATATATATTCCTATTCAAGGTAAAGGAGGGGCTGTTACTCTCACAACTCTTTAACAATCAGGGACTATTTTCGAAAGGGTTTTTTGCTATTCTATGAGGCAGTTCTGTGGGAATACATATTTTTCCCTGAACTGTTCTTTCCTGGGTGGCTTTCACAGGAACAAATAAGTAAAGTACGATGCCTTAATTCAGCCAGGGTGATATTGCTTAGGACTTGAGCCAACTGTTGTTTTTTCTCTGAGAGTGGTCATTAATTCTAGGAGATTCCAAATTATCAGAAGTGCAAAGCTTAGAATACTAAGAAACAGTAAGAATAAAAGCAACACCATTTATCCACTAATGCCACGTCCATCCTGCTGGAAAATGCTTCTGTGAAGCCTTTGTCCCCAAGCCGTGACTGTGTCAGCCGACCTGGTTAGCACTGGACGTGGCAGAAGTCTCCATATGCCCCTGTCCCCACATTGACACAGCCTCCCCCACCATCAACACTCCCCACCCGAGTGGGACATTTGTTACAAACCACAAACCTACACTGACACTCTGGTATCATCCAAAGACCACATTTTACATTAAGGTTCACCCTAGGTGTTCTACATTTTATGGGTTTTGACAAATATAAAAGTCATGTGTCCACCATTACAGTGTGGTACAGAACAGTTTTGCTGCCCTAAACACCCCCTGTGCTCCCCAGCTCTGTCCCTCCCTGTCTCTCTCCTAACTCCTGAAAACCTCTCGTCTTTTTTCAGTCCCCTCAGTTTTCCCTTTTCCAGAAAGTCATAGAATTGGAATCATGCAGTATGTAGCCTTTTCAGATTGGCTCCTTTCACTTAGTAATGTCCGTTTAAGATTCCTCTATATCCTTTCATGTATTTTCTTTCTTCTCAGGGCTGGATAATATTCCACTCACTGCATACACGATTGCTTATCTATCATCTAATGTAGAGCATCGCAGCTGTTTTCAAGCTTTGGCATTCATGAAACAGGTGCTATGCCATCCCTGTGTAGGTTTTTGATGGACATCAGTTTTGAACTTATTTGAGAGCTGGGTTGCATGGCAAGATTATTTTTTACTTCATAGGAAGCCACCAAACTTCTTCACACAGTGGATGTACTATTTTTCATTCCCACCAGCAATTAATGAGAGTTTCTTTTGCTTCACATGCTTGTCAGCATTTGGTGTTGTCAGTCCTTTGAACTTTCCCATTCTAATAGGTGTTGAGGGGCATCTCATTGTTGTTTTCATTTGCCATCTTTAATGACACATCTTGTTGAACATCTTTTCACATGCTCTTTTGCCAACATATAGCTTCTGTGGTGAAATGACTGCTCAAATCCTTTTGACAGTTTTCATAGGTTTTTTTCCTTATTTTTGATTTTTGAGAGAGTCTTGTATGATTTGGATAACACTCTGTTATTAGATTTGTCTTTTGCAAATGTTTCCTCTTCTTCTGCGAGAGAAAGAAGTTGAATTGTGACTATTTTCTCATTCTCTTGACAGTGCCTGAGTCAGAACAAAAGTTTTTAAGTTAATATGGGCCCACTGATCAATTTTTTCATGCATTGTGACTTTGGTGTTGTAACGAGAATGTCATCACCATACAAAAGGGCATCCAGATTTCCCCCTGTTTTCTTTTAGGCATTTTATCACTTTGCATGTTTCAATCATGCCTATACATTTTGAGTTAATTTTTGTAAAGGTCGTTGGGTCTGACTCTAGATTTCTGTTTTGTTTTGCATATGGATATCCAGTTTTTCACCACCATTTGCTGATACACTACCCTTTCTCCATTGCACTGCCTTTGCACTACTGACAAATGTCAGTTAATTGTACTCATATAGGTGTGTCTCTTGATTCTCTGTTCTACTTTTTTGGTCTACTTCTTTTGTCTGTTCTCCTGCTCATGCCACTGTGTCTTCATTACTGTACCTTCAAGTCGGTCTTCAAGTTACGTAGTGTCAGTCCTCAGAGCTCTTTCTTCTCTCTCGACATTGTTTTGGCTATGCTGGATCTTTTTCTTATGCATGTAAACTTTAGAACCATGTGGTTGGTATTTACGAAATAACTCTGGGATTCCTTTGGGATCGCATGGAATCTGCAGATGGACTTGGAAAGAACTGACATCTGGACAATACTGAGTCTTCCTGTGCCTGAGCACAGAATCCCTCTCTACTTATTTAGTTCTGCTTTGATTTCTGTTGCTAGAGTTTTGTAGTTTTCCTTCCATAGGTGTTGTACATATGCTGTTACATTTGTAGCTAAGTACTTCATTTGAGGGGTGATAATGTGAATGGTATTGTGCTTTTCATTTCATTCTCAGTAGTTTCTTGCTGATACATAAGAAAGTGATCAATACTGATACATTAATATTGTGCCCTACCTCTTTGTTACAAATGCTTATTAGTTCCTGGAGGGGGTGTGTGTTTTTGTTGATTCTTTCAGATTTCTTCATAGACGACCATGTCAATTATAGAAAAAACAAGTGAATACCTTCCTTCTCAATCTGTATAACTTTTATTTCTTTTTCTTGTCTTATTAGGTAAAACTGTTAATACAATGTTTAAAGTAGTGGTGAGAGGGGACATCTTTGCCTCTTTCTATTTTAGCACAAAACTTATTAGCATACCATTAGCATGATGTTAGCTAGAGGTTCTTTGTAAATGTATTTCTCTCCATTTTGAGTTTGTGTGAGTTTTTATCATCAATGGGTTTTGAATTTTGTCAAACACTTTCTCTGCATCAATTGATATGTTTACATGTTTTATCTTCTCTATTCTGTTGATGTAATGAATTACAGTAATTGATTTATGAATATTGAACATACTTGGGATAAATGCCACTTGCTCATGGTATATAATTTTTACATATTTTTATATTCAATCGGCAAACATTTTGTTGAGGAATTTTGCATCTCCACCCGTGAGTGATATTGATCTGTTATAATTTTTTCTGCAATGTTTTTAACTAGTTTTGGTATTAGATTAATGCTGTTCTCATAAAATGAGTTAGAAATTATTTCATCTGCTCCTATTTTCTGGAGAAGACAGTAAAGAATTGATATAATTTCTTTTCTTAAGTGTTTGACAGAATTCACCAGTGAACCCACTTGACCTTTGTTGGATTCCAATTCACAAGATTATTAATTATTAGTTATATTTTTCATTGGTATATGCTTGTCAGATGTTCCGTTTGGGGTCAGCTTGGAGTAGACTGTGTCTTTCAAAGACATATTTATTGTATTCTTCTGTTATCATTTTAATGTTCATGAAATCAGTACTCTTCTTTTCTTTTGTGATATTAATAATTTTTATCTTCTCTCTTTTTTCTTAGTTAGTGTAGCTAGGGGTTTATCATTTACCTTTTCAATGAACCAGCTTTTAATTTTGTTGATTTTCCCCACTAATTAACTATTTCCAGTTTCACTAATTTATGTCTTGGTTCTTATCATATATTTTCCTCTACTATTCTTTATTTAATCTGTACTTCTCTTTCTAGTTTTCCAAAGTAGAAGCTTGTATTATCAATTGTACATCTTTCTCTTACCTCCTACATGCATTCAATTAATGTTTTTCTCTAAGCATCAATTTTGCCACATCTCACAAATTTTGATGTTTTATTTTCATTTAGTTCAATTTTTCTTTTTTTAAAGATTTTATTTTATTTATTTATTTTTTAAAGATTTTATTTATTTGCCTCTGGCATGTCCCATGCTGGGAACTGGCCTGCAACCCAGACATGTGCCCTGACTGGGAATCGAACCGCGATCGTGTGCTTCACAAGCCCGCGCTCAATCCACTGAACTACACCAGCCAGGGCCTCATTTAGTTCAATTTTTTCAAAGTTGTCTTGACATTTCCTCTTTGGTGCATGTGTTGTTCAGAAACATATTATTAAATCGCCAACTGTTTCAGAGATTTTCCAGCTGCGTGTTGCCGATTTCTACTTTAACTCTATTTTGATCTGAGGCAGATACTATACAAAGTCTCAAGAGCAATAGCGGAGTCCACTGTTTCTCATTTGCATTCCCACAGTTTTTGCCTCAAATGTTGTGACACTCCGTTGTTAGAGGATCATTTCTCTTCAGGGCCGTCCTTGTGGAGGGCTCTCCACAAAAGTGTGGACTTTCCCTCATGAGTTGCCCCCTCACTCCCAGGAGTTCTTAACCCTAAGACTTGTCCACCTCCAGCAGTCCATCAACACACTTTAGGTTATTGTACTGAGTACTGGTCGCCATAAAGGTTTCTGCTCCAACAAGTGGTGATTCTCTGTATTCACCAGCCTGTCTCCACAGTTATGGGGTCAGTGACCTCACCTCTCTGAAGGATATCAGAAGAGATATTGATTTTCCTGCTTGTCAGATTCTCACCTGGTAGGATGGAGTGACTAGTTCCAAGTTCCTTCCCTGTTGGATCACAAACTGGGAGTCTTTTAAGTAACCTTTTCAGAAGACTGTTAAGGAGGAAGTTACATAGACACAAATGAACAATATATATGGCAAAGCTAATTCAGTCTTTATACCACCCGGGTAAACATGAGAAAACCCTTCAGAAGCCCCACTTCCACAGTGGCAGAGAGTTCTGTGTCCCTCAAAGGAAGAACCACTCTCCTTATGAAGCTACCAGAGCTTCCTGCTCCGTCATTACCTCCGCTCCCCACACACAGAGATCAGGGATTGGAATAGGGTGGACCCTGGAGCCCTCGGTTGTGGAAAATACGGTGACTTTCCTTCTTCTCACAGGGGGCAGGGTCTGCGGGTCCTCACCTGTACTGGCTCTGGTTAGAATTCCCCCAGGAGCCCACAGGTCATATGAGAACCTCATCAATGTCTGCACAAGTGTCCACTCTGCTCTTTGCTGCATTCAAAGAGATCTCCGCTGAGTCAACCCAGGCTGACCCAGGCTAAACAGGAGGGTCCAGTGGCCATTGGGCTGGTAAACAGGGGGCAGCACTGCCCATTCTTGTCACTCCCATGTGCCCAGGTACACACTCAATGACCTGTTTCCCTCATCCCAGGTACTCTACCCACCAGGCTGATGCGGTAAATAGTGCATGTTCACGCTGCAGATAAGGCCACTGACATGCAGAGAAATTCAGAAGTGTGTCCGTGATGCATATCCAGGGCTTCAAACATCTAGGTTTTCAGTCCAGACTTTTTCAGATAAAAAACAAGTTCTTTTCCAATTTTGTTCCTCTTTTGGGTGAGTCTTGGAAATAGAAAGAAAGGGAGGATCTGGGATTAGAAAACAAATAGAAAGATAATACTTCTGAAGTATCCGGTCCTAGAATAAGCAGACTTTGTGGTAACAGCGATTCCAGCAGCAAGAATTAGCACAGCAAATCTCACAAAAATTTAATAAGAATTTCATATGATTTTCCCACAACACTATGAAGTAGATAATGTTCTGCCTTTCTTTCCCAGGTGAGAGTTAAAGACTAAGTTCCTCTTCAAACTGGAATGTGAACTGTGCACAATAGGACAGGGTCTTTGGGACCAGCATCTCTGCTGACCTGGATGAGGCTGTGCCCAAGGCTCCCTGTCCCAGAACTGAGGAATGTTTATGAGGCTCTGTCTGGACAGCTGTGAGGGCCCACTCAGTGCAGGGGAGGGACCTCCCAGGCTTCCTTTATGAGCAGAGCAGAGCAGTAAAAAGGTTTTTGTCTCACTTCCCCATAGGTCAGGAGCACTGTGTAAGTTTTTGAGTTGCTATGATATGCAGCACAGTGATAGTGGGCCTCGTCCTCAGGCTGCAGCCCAGAGATGAGCAGGAGCCCTGCATTGGCTGAGGTGTCTTTGGATCCAGAGAAGCGGCTGGGGACCCCGGAGCCCTGGTGCTTGGAGTCTGATTTAAATCCCAGGGGATACCGGGGAGGGCTCTCTGGCTTCTGCTCGAACCACCGGATTCTGTAGTCAGCAACATTGAAGCCACTGCTGAGGGTGCAGGTGAGTCTGGCTGTGGCTCCAGGGGATGCAGAGACGGAGGGCGGCTGAGTCAGCACAGGCTGGGACAGGGAACCTGCAAACACAGACACTTAGCAGTGATTGGGCCAAACCAGGGGAAGTTACTCAGGAAATGGAGCAGGAAGGGAATAAAACAGAACAGAGGTCTGGTCCCCGAGGCCCACTCCCACCTGTGCAGTGAGAGAGGAGCATGAGGAGGAGAGGAGTCCAGGCCATGGTGCAGACAGCCCCTGAGCCCACAGTGGGGCTGGGATGCCCAGGCCTCCTTTTCTCCCCACCCTCTGCCAGGGGAGGGGCTGTCCATGCAAAATGTGTGTCCATCCAGGGACTCCCCAGCCCCTCCCTGAGCCCTGGTGCTGGAGCTCAGCTCACACCCCAGATGAGAGGGATGGAGGCTGACTTCACTCCTTGGGATGCCCCTGAGGGGAATCACCACCTGAGACATCACGAGAGGGTCCTTCTCAGGGATACTATCAGGCCCCAGAGGACACAGCAGCTGAGTCCCCATCAGTGTGCATAGGTTCCATCTGCCAGACTCAGGCTTCTATTAGTGAATGGTCCCTAATGAGCAGCTACTTTAGTAGGCACCACAGTGCTGTCCCACAGCACCNCCCTCCCTGAGCCCTGGTGCTGGAGCTCAGCTCACACCCCAGATGAGAGGGATGGAGGCTGACTTCACCGCTTGGGATGCCCCTGAGGGGAATCACCACCTGAGACATCACAGAGGATCCTTCTCAGGGATACTATCAGGCCCCAGAGGACACACCAGCTGAGTCCCCATCAGTGTGCACAGGTTCCATCTGCCAGACTCAGGCTTCTATTAGTGAATGGTCCCTAATGAGCAGCTACTTTAGTAGGCACCACAGGGCTGTCCCACAGCACCCCCTGCTGCTAGCAGTAGCAACACCCCCCAACATGACCCAAAGCACAAGCTGCTTTCTGGACCTTGGCAGGTCACAGACTCTGTTCACACCCCCAGGGTCTGGTTCCCAGACACCGTGACTCTGACACACCGTACTGGCTACTGTAGCTTCTCACTCCCAGGAATCCACACCTGTGGGAGGTGTGTAAATGACACAAATTAAATGTAAATGATAAATTGTATGTAAATGACAAATTAATTTATTTTCACCCCCCTCCCAGGGATAATATTGCAAAAGTAAATGCACAGTGACTTTCACGTCCAGTGTCACAGATGAGGAGGCCACTCATCTGGTTTGAAGGCTCATAAGGGCGGCTCAGTGCATTTGCCAGGAAACACTCAAGGGCAGGTGCATAGGAGGCCTATTCAGCAAACATCTCAAGTCATGGGATGTAGGCACAGTTTTAATAGGTGTCATTTGATTGGTTGATAGGTAAAGAGAATGGCTTTTGAAGGGCTCACATTTAACAGTGGAAAGTGTACCATCCTAATTCATTTTAGGAATTAATCTTTATTCTTCTTTGTTTTCTTTTTTTTTTCAATTTTTTTATTTAATTATTTTTCAAGTACAATTTTCTGTCTATTACTCCCATCCCGTCCCACCCCCCATCCTCCCCCCTCCCTCCCATTTCCACCCTTCTCAGTTGTTGTCCATGTATCCTTTATATAGGTTCCTCTAAATCCCTCCCTTATTTCCCCTGAAATTCCCTCCCCTCTCCCCTCCGGTCACCGTCAGCCTGTTCTCTATTTCAGTGTCTTTGGTTATATTTTGCTTGCTTGTTTGCTTTGTTGTTTAGCTTCCTGTTAGAGGTGAGATCATATGGTATTTGTCCTTCAACACCTGGCTTATTTCACTCAGCATAATGCTTTCCAGTTCCATCCATGTTGTTGCACAAGGTAGGAGTTCCTTCTTTCTTTCTGCAGCATAAAATTCCATTGTGTATATGTACCATAGTTTTTTGATCCATTCATTTTCTTTGTTTTCTCTTCATTTTTATTCTTAGTGTTTCACACACCTGTGTATTCTGTTTCTTGTTAGGATTTTCTCTTAGTGATGTCACCTTTGTTTTTATTTTAAACAGAACTTCCTACCTTAATTTTCTTACTCATTGTCTCACTTTAGTAGCAAGATACCAGTTGGGTGAGATGCATTTGCAGATGTGCTGAGTGTCTGGGCAGTTGGAGGCAGAGACCAGCATGTCCCTCTCTGACCATATCCACCTGTGCTTTACCTGTGCCCACAGTCCCATGGTCCCACATGTCTAGACTCACGGGGACTCCTAGTCAATGACCCTGACCAGGGTCACCTGCTCACCTGGTGCACTGTGTTCTCAAGGCACTCGAGGGATCTTTCTCATTCACCTCAGACAGGTCACCCCCTGCTCAAAGCCCCAGGGTCTCCCCACTCCTCTAAGGTTGCACAGAACCCCAACTCCGGAGCTACCCTCCGGGAGCATCATGGTTGGCCAGGGCTCTCCACTGACGATGCAGCCTCTCCACATGCTCTCAGATCCCCGACTCCCCCACTTTTCTGTTACTTCATATCCTGGACTCCACTCGCAGCATGATGTTCAAGGTGACTATTACTCTGATGTTTGCAGGGAAATAGGATTGGACTTGAAAGCTCACATTTGGCCAAATCTGAGTGGCTCTCAGTAGAAGTAGGGCACACACACGTCATTATGGACTGAGTAAGAGAATTAATATGACAATGTTGAAGTCACACAAACTGTAGAGCAGAGTTCAGAGAAACAACTACATCCATTACACCACTTCAACCCTCATGCCTGGGACTCCTCTTGTTTAATCTCCTACCCTCTGTATCTACCGACTTTTAAACACAAACACACAGCGCCCTGGCTGGTGTGGCTCAGTGGCTTGAGTGCCAGCCTGCAAAACAAAGGGTCTGTGGTTGGATTTCTAGTCAAGGCAAATGCCTGCTTTGTGGGCCAGGTCTCTGGTAGGAGGAGCTCAGGAGACAACCACACATTCATGTTTCTTTTTCCTGCTCCCTCCCTCCTTCCTCCTCTCTAAAAAGAAATGAATAAAATCTTTCAAAAAAAAAACAGAAACATACAACATGTCCCCTCATCAGCACATGTTCTAGCATAAATACCCATGTATGTCCCCAAATATTGGAAAAGGACAGCAGGAGTTACCACCTCCTGTCACATAAATGTACCTGTGTAGAAATCTCCAAAATGGTCAGCTGATTGCTGTGCTGAGAGAGTGAAGGGGAAACAGGCCTCCTGTGTTGGGACTCATGAGGTTCAGGATGACACGTGTGAGCAGAAGGAAATCCAGACCAGCACACACAGCCTGGGACCATCAATCATTGACTTCTTGCACCCACATCACAGGGCAGAATCCTGCCTCATTCACACAGATATTTCAAACCCACGGTGCTTCCTTTTTGAGTTTCCCCACTAGAGTCCTTTGTGGGATTTTGGGTTGAGAAGGTGAATATTACATTTCATTGACCAGATGGTGGATTTTGAGCTGTGTGTTAGTCCCAGGTGACAACTGATGACCACAGGCTGTTATTGAAGTGAAATGTGAGCAGACAAACAACCACCGTGCCCTGGGCAGCTCACGTGCTCCTGGGGGTTGTTTTGTCTTCTGTCCTCAGTGTCTACCCCTCCCCCACCCACTGCTCCTGTCTATGCTCCAGAAGCCACATGGACCTGACACCAAGGTCACATGACCCTGTCATGGGTCCATTCATTTCTGTGTCTCAGGCTTGAAATGCACTCCCTAAGAGAATAAATGAAAATATATAAAACATGATATCTGCAATGTGTAAAATTTCAATAGATTAACTGCATATGTATTTTGGCCAAAAATTTTACTTCACTTACGAATATTTGTTTGCCTTTTTGTTTGGTTCATTTAATCCTTATTATATGAGTTACAATTAACATTTATTCCCCTTATATTCTTCTCACCTCTGCAATCACCACACTGTTGTCAATGCCAATAGGTCCTTTACTTTTGCTAAATCGCCCCACTTGCTACCCCCACTCTCCCTCCACTAGCTGTCCTGGGGTCCTTTCACACTGATTGACAGGAGTCCATGTGCCTGGGTCACAGGCTCTGACCTCACCTGAGTCTGGGTAACTCTTTTGTCTCACAGATGGAAACTCAGAAGCACAGAAAGACGACACATTAGTCTCCATCCAGCTGACTGGCATGAACAGGACTCAAAGCCAAAGGCTGCCAAACAGCTGTGAACACACTCATTTCACCCAGCGGGTCTCCTCCTGGCATCCCTGACCCCCTCACAGGATACTTGGAAATCTGGAGGTGGCGTCCTGAGTCATAACTTAACAAGAGGGTGTCACTGTCATCTCTCTGTAGAGTACAAAGGATGCATCTCGGTGTCCCACATGCAGACCCTCCACAAGCACTGACCCACCCCATTCCACAAA
>NW_028092841.1:0-1991 GCF_014824575.4 Sturnira hondurensis | reverse complement strand
TTGAGAAGGGAAAAACTCTTTGTGTTTCTTTGAACTCCATTTCTTTTATTTATGTGTGTTTTGATACTTAAAGCCATATATGGCTAATTTTCTTATTTTGGTTCAAGGCTAATCAAACCTTTGAGGGGCATGTTGTAAGACATCAAGTTTTATGTTCATCAATCTTATTCTTGGTTTGAGTATCTTGTGTTTTTCTGTTTTAATAAATTAGTTTAAACTAATTATTGATTGCATGTATGATTGTTAGGAGGCCTACTATATGATTATGCATGTCAATTGAATGCTAGATTAGATTAATGATTTGTAATTATTAATCTCTTCATAAGTAGCAATTAGATAATAATAACTATGGTCAAACTCTTTGGTATTATCTAAGGAAAACACAAGAATAGATTAAACACTTCAATCGTATTGTTTGTGTTGTCTAGTTCACCTATCTTTCTAGTTCTTAATGCTATCAATAAATTAAATCTATTGGATTGTATCCTAGGTTGTTTATTGATTAGAGTTAATTGAAGATCGTATCTTAAATTAACTAAAAACTAAGGAAAGATTGGGAATAATTTGATTGTTTCATTGTTCTACGGTGGATACTCATATCTTGATTAAGTGCTATATTATGTCAATGATCAACTTGTAACCTAAAGGTGAGATGAACTCTTGAACCAAAGCTTTCTACATATTTGATTTTTATTCTCATTAATTATTTGTCTTTACTTTAATTTAATCACTTCTTGAAAACCCCCCTTTTATTAGTTTTAAAATTCATATATGACTTTATAATAGAACTAAGTTTAATTAAATTATACAGTCTCCGTGGGATCGACCTCTACTTCCCTATCTATATATTTTATTGATTATTAGGAATAGAGTTTTTATTTTTGGTGTACTGCGACACGCATCAGAGAGAGAGAGAGAGAGAGAGAGAGAGAGAGAGAGAGAGAGAGAGAGAGAGAGAGAGAGAGAGAGNAAACAAAAAAAAGGTAGTACAAATAAATCAAACTCATACCTCTTTCGAGTCCACCATGGCCTCATTATCTGTATCATGCTGGTGTTCCTTAGCAAGCTATGAACACACAGGAATGAAAAAACCACAAAAATAGCATGACTAAAATCCTCTTACAAAATTGATAAATTGTGTATTTAAATCACCAGAAAATTTTGTATGCAAAGTATACTTGTTTAAATTTACCGTGAACCTTTTTTTTCAAAAGAATTTATTACCTATCCCTTTTTTTAAAAAGTATTTTAAATAACCATGAATTTTTATGCATTAAAAATAATTAAAAAAGAAAGAAATTATCGATATAAGTGTATGGTTTTGTTTTGTTTATTTCTTGTACAAGTTGGTCAAACATATATAAGCCTTACCATTTTATCTGATTTTTCATATTTCACTACAGTTGCATTGGATTGGTCCTCTGCCATACTATAAGATGTCAAATTTTCATTGTCGACAGTCTCTGTATCAACCCACTTGTCCACAACAAAGCATTCCATTTTAGCAGTTCTTTCGCCATGCTTTGCTACCAAATGCAATGCTGCAATGTGGAGGATGTTCTGCCGTTTTCCTTCGAGAAATTCCATTTTATCAGGCAATTGTTTCCGCAATTCATCCGCTACTCTAACATGGCCGCTTTTGCTTGCAATATGGATAGGAAAGTTTCCTTCTTGGTCTCTTTCAGTTGCACCAGCTCTATATATCTTCAAGAGGAATTGAACTCCCTCAAGATAGCCTAAAGATTATGAAAAATGAGGTAAATTTCATGGCAATGTGATTTCAAAATCCGCAACAAGTTTCGCACAAATAAAGATATATTGAGTGATGCTATACACAAGTCCTTCCCAATACACAAACTAACAGGAGATTTTTATCCAGATAAGACCTCTCAAAAACAAAGCATAACGTCGCGCAAGCAAGGGCATCAACCAAAGAAAAACATCCTTATTCTGTAGCAACGTAATTAAATATCAGTAAACATGTAAAATAT
>NW_028092840.1:0-1032 GCF_014824575.4 Sturnira hondurensis | reverse complement strand
TTTTTGTCCAGTTTTAGTCCTTCCGTTCTTCCCAAATTTCCCGCTTATTCCCCTTTTCTCCTGACTTTTGTGTGTGTGTGTATGTGTGTGTGTATGTGTGTGTGTGTTGGATTGTTCGTTTATATGTTGCTTAGTTTTCTTTTAAGTGTATTATTATTTTTTTGCATTATTCTTGCTCCTTTTTTATTTTAAGAATATCTTTGTATCGCTCCTCTTTCTGTACAGGTTTCTTAGTCCTGGCTGGGTATATTGTACTACCTGACAGGTTCCCACTGCTTTTTCCTCCACAGTGTATTGCTAATTTTCTATACTTCACTTGCTTTCCTTTGCCATACTATCCAAGCTCTATAACCGCTGTTTAGACAGATCACATAGAATCTATCACTTGAGTGTTGCTCTAATATTATTGTAAATAAGAGCTGTTCTATACAACAGTAATATTTCATAACACATCTCTCAGACCTTAGACCACCTTACAGGTGCCTGAATTCTATTACTCTATTTACTCACTCGCTACACCCAGTTACTAACCTGTACTGTCACCTTACCTCAAATCTGACCACCTGCAACCACACTGCTTTCTAGATACAACTCACAAGCCCCCGCTTCCCAACAAGAGACTTAACTTATGTCCACCCTTTCCTAAAAGTGGCAAGCTGGGTCGAAGAGCATGGTTCACTCTATACATAGCCTAGAGATTGTCTATTTCTTCTCTGCCCACTGTGTCTGTAAATAACATAAAATAACCTTCTGCTATCACAAACCATTTTTCCTCCCCCTCCAAATGGTCATGCACGTACAATAAAGAAAGGAGTAGGTGGAAGTGGAGAACACCAAGATATCTGCAGGAGACTGCACCACTGAATCTCACAGCTATCCTATCACAGAAGTTCACACCATGAACCCAGGGAACCAGAACAGATCAATTTAAGAAGCGGAGGAAAACAAGAAGAGTATCACAAACAATGGGAAGACAAAGCAACAATCCCCAAATGAAAGAAAAGGAGGAAGCCTCAGAAAGAATGTTAGATG
>NW_028092839.1:0-1203 GCF_014824575.4 Sturnira hondurensis | reverse complement strand
ATATCTTAAGAAGCATATTAAAAAATCACATGTATCACTAAAGGAAGAATACTTGGCTTCTGGTTTGGTGCTCAGCCATTGCTCAATGCTTTGAAGAAAAACTAATTTCATAACTCCCTGTTCACATGTTGTACTTAAATGAAGTTTCGAAGCCATGTTTCATATGGATGTATCCCTCACATACAGTAAGAACACTTTAATGCTCACTGTAATGCATCTCCTAACTAAGCCCTCTGGAATCATACTATGTCCATGTTGTTGAACAAGTTATGCCTGAAAATTTGATNTACTGTCACTAGATGCTAATCTGAGATTTTTCCATACAAGGTTTTAGAACACAAGTATAATGTTCTTAATCTTACACAATTGTATTATCTCAGACACATCAGTAAGTAAAGGTAAGAGCTGGGCTGTTGCTGAAATTTCTCCTGTGGAACAGTCAATGTGTAGTTTCTAACAGATTCCTTTAGGAGACTACACATTAATACATTTTCTAAAGTTGCTTCCATACTTTTTGTTGTTTTCACTGTTCTTCTTCCGGTCTGCCTAATTCCTGATTTGCCCCGAGTCTGCTGTGACAAACATGGGTGAGAGAGAAAGAGGGAAGGAGACATTTTGTTAAACAGAAATAAATTTGTTGTAATGCCCACATAATGCACTAATACATAATTACACGTTTAATTGATTTTATCTTATTTTATTAATGTAACTATTCAAAGTAAACTGAAAATTACTCTAAGATGTTTGTGTTCTCAAGAGTATAGTTAGTTGTCTGTATTTCCACAGAAGTTGGAATTTAGTTTACTTGTATTTTTTTACTCTAGACTCTCTAAGGATTAAATGAGCATTATGTGTGTGGGTCTGGGTCTCCACATTTAAAATGCTATTTATCCTTTGATTTAAAGTATTCCGCAAAGATCTGGGAAGAGCTTTCTGGAAAATTAAAATATGCAGACTTTCTCATTGTTTCTTGATTAATGAGCATTGACAACAACGTGTGTTTCATCTTACAAATAGAAGTCCGTGGTAAGTCCCTGTGCCAATACCCTGAGGTTTTTCTTTCGCTCCTACAGTTTCAACACGCTCAGGGGGAAACAGAGCCCCACTCCAGAAATCTTGCTCTGTGATTTGGTAGCCGCTGCCTTTCATTCTGTCTAGACCATGAAGAATTCAGCCCAAGGACAGACAATGCTTCCCTTCTTT
>NW_028092838.1:0-512 GCF_014824575.4 Sturnira hondurensis | reverse complement strand
ATTACTAACGCCGCCGCGGCTGCGGCTCTGCTTGCAGTTGCGGAGGGCCCCCCAGCGTTGCCAGGGAGACGCGTCAACGCGGCTGCCCCCGCGTTGCCTGGGAGACTGCAAATCCTGGCCCCCCGCGTCTCAGGCAGCCGGACCCACTAGGTGTGTGGCGGAATCTGAGGACCTTGGGTTTCATTAATTTCCTAATTAACATTTTGGATCGCTGAAACTCCAAGCAATCCAAAAAAACCCCTCCGCAGAAATAGCCATGGTTGGCGGGGGTTGTAGGCGTCCCCCCCCCCTCTCTCTCTCACACACACACACACACACACACACACCCCAGATTTGTATTCAGACCATCATTCCCTGGCCCTGTGACGTTGAGCAAGTGATTTATTTCTTTCGCTATAAAATGGGAATGATCGTCATATTATGTTTAACGTTATGGCGAGGACTTCACAGAAAGCGCTTAAGGGAGTGTCTCGTCATTAGGCTCCATAAAACTTGAGTATCTTTTTTTTTAA
>NW_028092837.1:0-2224 GCF_014824575.4 Sturnira hondurensis | reverse complement strand
CAGTCACCAGGGGCACTGAGGTGTAGGAGTCTGCACAGGGCTCCCCTGAGTCTAGGTGCTGGGCCTCTCCATGACTTTCTGTGCAGAGAACAGGCAGCTCTGCAGCACTGTGGATTCACTGCTGGCACAGAAGTACACAGATGTCTGGGAGGGGGTGGCGGAATCCAGAGTGAGTGGGAAGTCTTCTAGTTTCAATCTAGAGGCACTGTACCCATCGGGGACCTCTCCTTTGTTGGTGACCCCAACACCCACTGAGTTATGGATCATCCTCAGCCTGAGACTCACGTCCTGTCGGTACCAGTACATGGTGTTGTGATTCAAGTCCTGGGTACATCTCAATGTCACCATCTGTCCTGTTGTCAGGACCTGGAATGTCGGGGTCTGAGTGATGCCAGCCCTCCCCAGACCTGCGGGGAAGACAGTGGAGCAGATGTTACAGCCACCAGGGAGCAGCTCTGTGCTGGGCATGGGAACTCTCTCCACAGAGGGACACAGTCCAGGACCCACCTGCACGGAGGAGACACAAGGCCACACAGCAGAGGAGGCCACCATTCATGGCATCAGCCGGGCTGGCACAGGTTCCCTCTGGGTCTGTGGAGGCAGGAAGGGAGCAGGGCTCTCCACGGAGTCTCTCTGAGGTGTCACCCGCACTTGTTGGGGCACAGAGCTCACTTACACAAGAGGACACACCCCTTCCCCGAGGATCAAATCAAAAACAAATGTGCAGTGAACAGCTTAGAGTTGTAAGAACACTAGTGGCTGAACTGACAGGAGTCCAAGAGTCGTTCTCACCCTCTGTGCTCACAGTGTGGGACTTCATGTGTGTTTTGTCCTGTCTTCGGATCCTCATGACACCCTGGTGTGCTGTGTGTACAAGTCTCTGGCTTTTGGATCTGAGGGAAAACCCTGATGGCCTTCTGATGCCTTTAGGACCCTTGGGTGCAAGTCATCCCTTGGCTTCCTTTCCACTTTGCTGGTCATCTAGCATCCGCACACTGTCCTTCCTGCCACAGTGCCCCTCCTTGTCTCTGCTGGCCAAACCTCAGGGGCAGGCTTGTCAACCCTTGAGGATCCTTTGGTTCTGTTTTCTCCCCATCCCTCGACATATTTGAGCCCCACAACTTCTCCAGAGTATCTTCAGATTCATCTGAGTATGCGCTTTCCACGATCGGGGTGACACAGAAAGCAGCCGACACCTCCAGAGCAGAACAGCACCTGGCTCTCTGTGTGGTGCTCAGCTCTGTAGGTACCCTGCTGGCTCCCAGGGTTACAGTTGTGTGAGGGACATGGGGACAGTCACTGCCTCCAGGGTGAGAGAGTGAATCTGCCCTTTTTAAGTTGAGACATTGTTCCATGGGGAATATTCCTTGTGAAGGGTTCCTGACGTTAATAATAAAATAATGAGTCTTTAAACACCTGCAGCTAATCTACCCACAATCCCAACTCTGCAGGTCCCCAAACTTGCTTCAGGGCTTTGTATAGCTCATGGTGACGTCCAGTGCAGGAAATTGTGCCTCTCTTTGTTGTCACCAAGAAGGATGAATGAATATTTGTTTCCATGAATTCAAATGTTCCTTGAAGCTGTCCTGGAAGAGGATGAGAATCCCAGATGTTGTGTGATGTCCCCATCACTCTTCAACTGAACCTGCAAAAGAGAAGCCATAGTGGGCATGGTTCTGGGAGTGGTGGAGGGGACAAATCCACAGCTGTTGAGGAACAGACTGGAATGGTGTCTTGTTCCTTGAGTTATGGAATGTGAGACCCAGGAACATTATTTCCCCATCACTTGTATAAACAGGGCAATGATACTTAAGTTGCATGATGTCTGAGAGAACCAAATCCTGCCCCATCAGTAAGCAGCAGAACGGTGCCTGGGAAAAAGGCAGGGTGACATCCTAGAGCTGAGCCTCTCTGGCTGGCAGCTGCCACTTTGCGGTCACTTCCTTAGTGTGGCTGAGTGTTTTTGTGCAGGCAGCTGCAGCGCCTGCTGGCTGTGTCAAGACGGATGGCACAGAGGTACAGGGCTGAGTCGCTCAGTTCCAGCGAGCTCGAGGTCAGCTCAGAGCGGGAGTCACCAAACTGCTTCACTGAGAAGTGATCTGGCATGTTCCCTTTTTCTCGCTCTTGCCCATTGTAGTACTGAACCAGGAAATCAGGGCCCTGACCCTGGGGCTGTTTGTACCAAAACACAGAGAGGTGTCCAGAGATATAGGAACATCTCAAT
>NW_028092836.1:0-961 GCF_014824575.4 Sturnira hondurensis | reverse complement strand
CAAGCCCATTCTGACATTATCTACCTGCAGAAAGCACCAGATTCTGCAGATTAGAGCTTAGTCCCACAAGACTGCAAGCCCTCCATCCCATCAGATGCTAGGCAAGACAGGCTGTTGTTACCTGTGCTCCTGGCCAAATGGGTACAGAGTGGAGATTCCCATGACCGACTCCTCTTTGGGTTCAATTATTTGCTAGAGTGACTCGCAGAACTCATAGAAACGTTTTACTTACTAGATTGCAGGTTTATTATAAAAGGATACAACTCAGGAACAGTCACATTGTATGGGAAGGATGCAGAGCTTCCAGGCCCTTTTCAGCCGTACCACTTCCTCACATCTCCATCACACCAGGAAGCTCTCTGAGCCCCGTCCTTTTGGGGTTTTGTGGAGCTTCATTAGGTAGGCATGATTGACTATCAGGGGTGTCCAACCTTTTGATGTCTCTGGGCCACACTGGAAGAAGAAGAGTTATCCTGGGCCACACATTAAATACACAAACATGTTAAATACAAAAAAATTTCATAATGTTATAAATAAATTTAAAATTTTGTGTTAGGCACATTCATAGCCATCTGGGCCATATGCAACCACGGACCACTGGTTGGACACCCCTGGATTATTGTCCACTGACAACTAATTCAAGCTTCATTCTCTCTTCCCTCCCTGGAAGTCAGGGGATGAGACTGAAAATTTCAACCCTTTAATCACTAGTTGGTTCCCCTGGCAACTAGCCTCCATCCTTAGGTTGTCTAGGAGTTTTCTAAAATTCACCTCATTAACATAACAAAAGATAATTTTATAGCTCTTATTACAGAAAATTCCAAGAGTTTTAAGCCAGGAACTGTGAAAAAAACCAAATATATGTGAGAAATATGTTTTGGTCATCTGAATTACCAAATATATATTTCTTATAAGTCACAATATTGCAACCATAGACTTGGTGGCTTCTAAATGACAGAAA
>NW_028092835.1:0-628 GCF_014824575.4 Sturnira hondurensis | reverse complement strand
TTCTGGAGACCTTCTGAACTCTGGGCACTGGAGTGGCCTGGGGCTTCTTGGCTGTCTTTCATGCCACCTGGATGGTGAAGTGGTGGGCGGAAGGCATTGGTCCCCTAGAAGTGTTGGCAGAGTGTGAAAGCCTGTACCAGCTCCTGTCACAGATATCCCAGAAAACACATCATGGCCCAGTACAGGCTCAACCCAGCCACTCCTGACCCCAACCTGAACCTCCAAGGTATGTCCCCCAATCAGATGTGAGTCCTGCATGACATGATTGCCAACCAACTTGTGTGGAGGGAGAGTAACAGACTGATTCAGGAAAGCCTGACATTAGGCTGATAAGCACACAGGAAGAACTGCTATGCTGGTGCCAGAAGCAGGTGCCAGGTACCCTCGTGTCCGTTTCGCCAACCTTTCCTCCTTCTGGGCTAAAGGGCTTGCTCTGGTGCTTTGGTGAACCAACTGCAGCCTGGCCTACTGGAACGCTCAATGCTGCAAAGGGTAGGGGTTCTGGAAGCAATTGGTTGGGCACCGAAGATGGCAGACCACGAGCTGAGCATATCACCCATGTAGTCCAAAAAAGCGGTGGTGTCAGGAAGTGACCCATTGGGCCTCATCACCTACCTCAGCCACTTTC
>NW_028092834.1:0-594 GCF_014824575.4 Sturnira hondurensis | reverse complement strand
ACCCCACGCCCAGCCACCCTCAGCTGCCACCAACACTGTTGCCATAGCTTCCAGAAGGATCTCTCGTCCTCAGTTCTGGCCCCCAATTCCCTCCCAGGTCCATTTGTCTCGATACAGCCAGAACAAGCTTTACTCAGAAGAAATATATAGGCATACATGTATATGGAATATTGAGTTTATAAAAAAATGTTCACTCTCAACAAGCAACTAAGTGTTTTCAGATTAAAGTAATACATTGTTCAGCATAGTGCTTGGCACAGAGGGACTACTTAATGAACACTTATTGTATACACGAAAGACAATTTTTCACCCAACAATTGGCAAAGAGTATAAAATCCAAACTCATCGTGTTGGCAAGGGCTCATGGAAACAGCACTTTATACACTTTGGGAGGGATCATACATTTTATCAGGAAATTTGTCTCCAAAGTCTCTGAAACAGCCACAGAGCAAGCACATTCATATTTAAATGTTGATTTAAAGCCTCTGGCAGGTAGGATCCTACATTTCTTGGCTCGAGGCCTCATCCTCCATCTTCTTAGCGAAGAGTGTATCACCCTCAAACTTCTCTCTGACTCTGACCTCTTCTCCGGCC
>NW_028092833.1:0-604 GCF_014824575.4 Sturnira hondurensis | reverse complement strand
CGATCTTAGACCTTTCGGACTTAAGGCTCAGGTGGCACATTCGAGAGGACACCCGTGGAGCAGACGATCGCAGTAAAGACCTAAGGGTCTGGGGAAGGAACGACCCCGGGGATGGGAGGCTGGGAGGGAGCTAGAGGACCTGAGACCATGGATGAGCCCTCTGAGAGGGGTGACTGAAAGCAGAGCGGAGAACTCAGCGAGCCATGGGGTTGGTGCTGTAGATACATTGCCCTTGGTACTCAGCCTCGGACTCGGTTTCTTTAACTGGGCCCTCCAAGCAGACGGTGAGGTCTGGTGGCTGAATTAGGCTCCTTTTCATTCCATTAGTGTCTAGCCCTGATCTTGGTCTGCTGCGGCGTGGCATGAATACATGGTTAAGTGAGAAGAAAAAGAATTAGTGAAGAGCTCGTTTTTTTTTTTTTTTTTTTGAAAACAGTTAAGACCACCAAAACAGCATGGTGTCTCAGATGAGGAAGCCACACTCAAAATACTTAACAAAGGTGTGGGGGGGACACCTGCCATTCAGAATGGCCTGTTTATCCTTTAATGGCGGAAGCCGGGTGGCGGGTCTAGGGGGTCCCAGGAATGTGGGACAGCCAGGGGT
>NW_028092832.1:0-1251 GCF_014824575.4 Sturnira hondurensis | reverse complement strand
GCTGAACATTTGAACAAATATTCCTGGCTAGGGTGTAGGACTTCAGATTCTCCTGTGTCACATTAGCAGATCCAATGGAGACCATGGAAAACACCTACAGAGAGAGATGACCTACACTAGACCCCCCAATGCAGCACCCGTCCCCTTAGAGACAGAGGGGGCGCTGGCTTTGTTCCCGGCTGGGGGAGTCCTTACGTTTCCGAGAACATGGAAACCAGAGAACCAGCCTGTCGGAGCCTTAGAGCAAGAAGAGAGCATGGGCTCTGGAGTCCCACGGCCTCAATCTGAATCCCTGTTCTGTCTTCTCATCCTTCCGCCCCCTGTGCCTCAGTTTTCCCCACCTGTAAAATGGGCGGGGGGGGGGGATGGCAATGGTTTTTCAGAGCATGGTGTTGTTGTGAAAGCAAAGGCAGTAAGGCACATAAAGTGTTTAGAAGAACGCATAGCACAGAGTCGGAGTTTGGCAAGGTCTGTTGCCGTTAATGTTGGTGTCATTGCCATTGTTGTTGCTGATCGTCTGCAGGTCGTAGCCCCTACCCCCTTGGAGCTTTCCCGCCGCCACCTCAGTAAACAAGGATTCGGGTTGAGGACTTCTGAGGTCCTTCTTGGGTCTAAGACCGACTATGCCTGCTCTTTAGAAAATGGAAGTAGGAGCGAGACACCTGCCAGCGCCTTTCTCTCCTCGGCCCCGCCCCTCTTTGCAGGTGGCAAAGAGGGTCTGCAGTGTGAAGGGCTCCGGCCCCCTCACCCACATCCCAGGGAGGTGGGATGGATGACTGCAGACCTCAGGGCTTCTGAAGCGCAGGCGGTGTCCCCAGAGAGAACTGCCAGGCCTGGCCCTCCACACCCAGGGGCAAGTGTGCGGGACAGCACCAGGGACGATGGCCAACCGCCCCCTCCCTCCATCCGAGCTCCTGCTTGTCCACCCACTGGGGTGGAGGGTATCGGGTGGCTGTCCCTCTTCTGATCTGTCAAAATAGTAGTTTGTTGGTGTGTTTTGGAAAAAGAGGGGGGAAGAAAGACCTGGTATTCAAGGGCTCAGATGAGTAGCAGAAAGTTCTGAAGTTTTTCTTTTCTTATTCAAAGGTGCTCCGTTGGACGTCTATGCTGAGGTTAATTCTCTTTAAACCAGACCCAGATGGCAGCCTTGGGTCCCCGGGGAAGGAGGAGGCCGGTTCATAGGGTGGCTCGGACTCTGTAGGCAGCATGCAGCTGTGTCTCAAGGGATGCTGTCAAGGCTTTTAAAAAAGC
>NW_028092831.1:0-1006 GCF_014824575.4 Sturnira hondurensis | reverse complement strand
GAGTATTCATGATGGGTCAGGGACAAAAAGTACCTGGGCCAGGGGATGGATGACTGAAAGTGTCACAGCATGCTGACAGTTGATACATCTAAGGGACGGGCTGGAAAATTTTTTCAAACACCTACTACTTAGGGCTTCAGAGAATTAAATGAGATGACACATACAAAGTAGGAGACAGAGCTGAGTCTCCCCAAAGGGTCTAGGTATGATTGCTGGTAGTTTCCCCATGCTAAAAAGCACTTATGTTTTGAACCATTCAATTGATATCTAAAATACCTACTACAGGAGAGGTTAACAGCCCTTAGTATCAAACTCCTCTCGTGCATGATAAATTCTTAAACGCGTCTCCTTGGTATGCAGTTGACAACTTTAAAGATGGTGATGAGAGGTCAAATTCAAGGAGGCAGAATATGCATACTATTTTTAAAACCAGGTGTTTTTGTGATCCTTAAATTTAAGTGAAAGCTTATAACAATCTGACTGCAACCCAGTGTTTACCTTCATTTCCCAGGACACCTCAGTATAGTCCAGGCCTCTCTTCACCAGCCCACATCAAGTCAGCTGTCTGCGCACACGCCCTGTTCGTCCTGCCTTCCAGACCTCCCACGTCCTACACTCCGCATGGTGTGCCTCCCCCCACCCCCCACCCCGCACGTCCGCCCCTGTCACCACTCATTCTCCAAGGCCCTATTCTTGCTGCTCCAGACAGTTCATTGCATTACATACAATTCCCCTGAGGTGAAAAGCCAGGTCTCATTCATCTGGTGTCCCAAACACCTAGCATACTGCCTGGCGCATGGTACAGGCCAGTGGACACTTGCCAAACAAGGTCCTGTGGAAGGCAGCTCTGCTCACCGCTCCCCCCCACCACCGAGCAGGGTCATTTAAAACACTCGATGACAGCAGAACGGTCACTAGTTTTCAAAAGTGGGAATTTCACTATCATAATCGTTTTTTTTTTTTTATCTTTGCACTTACCCCTGCATTCTGGTAGTTCAGTCCAGTT
>NW_028092830.1:0-621 GCF_014824575.4 Sturnira hondurensis | reverse complement strand
TCTAGGGTTAATTTTGGAACATCAATTTTGCAGGAATGTTGAAGGCGAAAAATGTAGTGATTTGGTCTTGGCATAATGACTTTTTATAGGTTTTAAAGTTTTTCAGGGGGAACGTTTTATCTAGAGTCAAGCATGGTGCCCATTAAGATGGTGTACGGATGTCTAAGGACAGAGGCTCACTTATTAGAGCTTTAACAGACAGATGTGCAGATTTAAAAGAGTTATTTCCTGACCAATAAAATAGAATCTGAAGCCTCAGTTCAAGGGTTTGAATGCTGTAATCGAGTAATAGTTTGGGGTGCAAGCGAGCCATGAGAGCAGCAGAAGCAACAATTTATTAGGGAGGCATTTGCCCTTGTATTTTAAGGCGTTGTGTAGAGCTGTGATCTTTGAACAGTAACGACTGAGGAAAGGAATGGTGGTCTCAGGACAGATTGTGTATTCACAGTATTGGGAAAACAGAGGTACACCTTAATCCTGGGTCCCGCACAAAAACACCCCTTTTTAATTACAGAACCTTTTATCAAAAAATCATAAGCATGTAATTCTGTAACATAACAATATCACACTCAAACATACCATATGACATTTACGGTGAAATGTTTAAATGAAAACTATAAA
>NW_028092829.1:0-1610 GCF_014824575.4 Sturnira hondurensis | reverse complement strand
ATAGTGTACTGAGTAACAAGTTTTGACAATTCAGTGATGAAGAAACTAAGGTTACACATTGTACCTTAAATCTTAATGACACCAAGATGTCCTAGTTCACAACCTTTACTTTACATTTATGCCATGAAGATTTCGCTGTCCCACCTAATGGGATAGAATATCTCCAATCATTTCAATATTTCTTTTCTAGTTTCCTTGGATTTTCAAAGTAAAATGCCTACCCGAGAAAGCTAATAAATGCAGAGACTTAAACTCAACCCCTCCATCACATGTCACTGGATGACTGACTATTAAACTGCAGAGACTGCTAGGAAGTGCTCCCATACCAGTTGTTCTCAGTAAGCACAGAGATGTGGGTACAGTTCTAGGTGTCAGAGCTTGGCTGGTGTCTCACTGGCTAATCTCAGGGTGTCTGTAGGGCTGGGCTTCTCCTAGAGCCTCAGGGGAGAATCCATTTTCTCCTCAATCCCTGTTTGTATTCTGACCACCTACATCGCTTGGCTCATGGCCCTTCTTCCTTAGTTAGAGCCAGCAGTGCTGCCCTTTCTCCTGGTCTCCCCCTCTGCTTCTAGGGGAAAACTGTGCTGAGCTTAGTCCTCCCAGATGATACCAGCTCACCTTCTATCTTAAATCAGCTGATTACCAGCCCTGTTCCTTCAGCTGNTCTTACAGAGGTCCAAATCCTGCCTGCTAAAAGTTGATTTTCAGATGTGTATTCTTCTGTGTCAGTCAAGGGCCCTTATATAAAGGAAGCACAGATTCGATCATAACCTCTGGAATGAGCGAATATGCATTTCCTTCAAAAGCCCGGGCAGAGATAATGCTTGGATCACAGGAATGAGAGTGACTGCCACGGAGTCTAACACACAACCACAACCTTTCTTCCAGAGAGTGGTCCACAGACCAGGGCCTGCAGCATCAATACCACCTGGGTGCTTGTTGGAAACACAGCTTCTCTGAGCCTGAAGGACCTGCTGAATCAGATTCTCATTTGAACCAGATCCTGGAGACTCCATGTACATGTGAAACCAAAGAAGTACTGGTCTAAACTAGGTTCTATCACCTTTTACCATTGACATTTTGGGGAGGGATAATGATTTGGGAGGGGGTTTAGTGTGTATGCATGAATTGTAGGTGTTTTGTGGTATCCCTTCAGGCACTGCTAGAGGCAAAATCATTTGTGGTCGAGACTCACTGCCTAGAAGCAACATGAAAAAATTATAACCAGGGCCCATCACGTGCTCTAATATTACTTTTGAGCAAATCACTTCACCCCTTCAGCTCCTCCCTAAGGCCTTGGTACTGGCCACCCCCTCTGCTGGGCACACACTGGCCCATATAACCATGATCTCCGTCCATTTCTTCCTTGTGTTCTGTGCTCAAATGTCACTTGTTGGCAGGTCTCACCTAAAAACCCATGAGAAATAGAATGGTCTAGTCACTTTCTAATTTAGACCTGCTTTTGTTTTCTTCCTAGGATGTGTCACCATCTGTTGGTATATTTATTTCTATTATTTACTTCTATATTCTTTGCCCAATATTGGCTTGCAGGGACTCGTGTCTCTTCAGAACACGAGTTCTTCCACTCATAGTCCAGATAGTGCATGGTC
>NW_028092828.1:0-671 GCF_014824575.4 Sturnira hondurensis | reverse complement strand
TTAATTAATGTATAGTTTCTGTCGCCTGACTGAACCCAGACTGAGAGATACAAAAGGTAACTTTTGTAGAGAAATAAATTCTATTTTGTGTTTAGTTTGATCCTAATATTAAGTCAGAACTATCTTCAAATCTGTATAATTTTCTTTAATTAATTAATTCTTTTCTAAAAGGGACGTAATGACTCAAGATGGACATCTAAAAATTTTAAGCGATTTCTTTTTAACTTTTAAGGGGGGAAAGGTAAAAAGGGACAAAATGCATTTGTGATATAATTGTTTTACAATGCAAGTAAAAAAACTAGCCACATTTAACCTACTAGTGCTACCCCCAATGGTAGCTTTATAACTCCAAGCCAACCTGCCAACTTAAAGATTAATGATTCCAAATCATATTTAATTGTCTCATCTCAGAAAATAGACCAAAGATTATATTAAAACTTTCTTTCATTGTAAAATATAACATATACAGAAATAAGCATAACAGTTTAGAATGGTTTAACAAATATGTACATCAAGCACTAATGTTCAAGAAATATATCACTGCCTCGGCTGGTGTGGTTCAACGGACTGAGCGCCAGCCTGTGAGCCAAAGTGTTGTCGGTTCGATTCCCAGTCAGGGCACAAGCCTGGGTTGCAGGCCAGGTCTCCAGTGGGGAGCGTGCAAAAGACAA
>NW_028092827.1:0-512 GCF_014824575.4 Sturnira hondurensis | reverse complement strand
CGGCGCGTGGAGAGAAGCGAAATCCTTTGTCCTACTCCGCCGCCATCTTCTCCTATTATCGGATTTTGTCTTCTTAATGTTCATCAAATATGACCATTCTTTCCCCCACTAGGGTTAACACCTTGATCCAAGCCACTATCTTCTCTTACCTAGATGACCACCTTATAGCAGCCTCACTGCCACCAAAGTAGTCATGGAATGCACGAAAATTTCCCCCTACTCTCTTTCAAACACACAATCATGTTTAAAAACCAACTAGTTTTTCATTTCACTTTTGATAAAAATCTAAATTCTCAACATGATCTGCAAGGCATGATCTGGTTACCACCTATTTTTATAGTCTCATTTCACATGTGTGCCCCTACTTTCTGTCTTCTAGCCACTCTGACCTTTTCTCCAAGTTCTTGAACTTTTCCTGCACCCCTCCCCCCCCCCGCCATAAGCCACACCTGCAAATGATCTGTGGCTGCCAACTCCCTAGGCACTTGCTACTTCTCTAGGCAGGGGCATCA
>NW_028092826.1:0-790 GCF_014824575.4 Sturnira hondurensis | reverse complement strand
ATGTTGCTTATTACTTCGAGGAAAAGGATGTTTCGAATGCAAGGGGGAGAGTTGTTGAACTGGTTACACTCCATCCTTGGGCGGTTTAGCACAGAGTTTAGGAAGTTACTTTAAAGATATGAGGTAAACATTTTCTTCCTCAATTGTGGGTGAAGGAGTTTTAGCAAAAGCAAGCCTCAAAGCAGCCTAGTTCCCTTGGGAAAGCCAATATGTGGACTTGGCTCTTGTGTGCTGCCTCGTACCTGGGGTTTTTCTGAATCAGGGCTGAGTCACAACGGCCACTGCCACAGGGTTCAGTTCCCTATATGCCTCAGCCCAGGCGTTCTGTCTGCTATAAAGAGTTTTGTGTCTTGTTTCACAATGTATCTCACTGAAATCTCACAGTGAAACTTCCCCTCATTGTGTATCGCACAAAGCAATACAAACCTGTGCCCGCAGCTCTCAGGCTGCTCAGCTCCATGCAGGCTGTGCTTGCAGACTTGTCAGTAGTCATGGTGACTCTGTACTAGAACTTCACTGAGAACTTTGTGTTTCCACTGTTAGGGTAAACCCATCCCATCTATTCAAGGCCTTGCCCTGTGGTTTGTAATACCCAGTGCTTCTTATAGCTGGTGAAGTTTTATCCAGAAGCCTTGCAGGAGACCTTCACTGAGGTCCCAGGCTTCCGCACCTCAGCCCCAGACTGCACCAATTGCACCTGGGAGAAGACACACTGTGAAGAGAAGATAGGAGTGGGTTGAAATGTCCCATGACTGTCCCTGGTTCCATCCTCAATCCAGGCACTGGTGAA
>NW_028092825.1:0-956 GCF_014824575.4 Sturnira hondurensis | reverse complement strand
TTCCCATGCATTATTTATTTAAAATAGAAAAAGTTATACAAGCCACATCTACCTATGATTAATCATTATTATTAATACTGTTTTTTAAATTTAACTTAATCGTTTAAATATAAGAAACCACGCCAAGATTTAAACAATAAATTATAGAAAAATGCATACATAAGAATTTATGAATCCCTTTCTAACTAAAAGAACAAAAAGCATTATGACAGTTTTCTCTGTATTTCACAATAAGGATACATAAAAGAAATAGAGTCAGATATAATACAGTCTTTTCCCAGTTCAACTAGAAAACCCCAAATATCTATTCCTTTTAGTAAGAGATGTCAGTTAATTATATTTCTAGAGAAGGAAACTGGTTTGGAAATAATTGATCATACTTGAACACATCTATAGTCTAAATGCTGAAATTTGATCTGAAAACCCCCAAAAGTAAAAAACAGACCTCACACATTTACTACACATGCTCAGCAGAAGAGTGAAAGATACAAAAATAAAATGCAATCACGGTACTTTTAAAAAAATTCACCTGTTTTTTTGCATGTCTGGAACTATTTATATAGTCTTTCAAGCTCTAAAATACACCCCTATTGAAAAACGAACACTTAAGCCACTAAATCTTTTCAAGGTAAGAAATCCAGAGAGGGTCTTTGCTGACAGAAGAGATCACCCAAGAATATCTCCAAACAGGAACCTTCACCCAAAGAGTTCCCTAAGATGTCTGTGCCCAGGAAAGGTCCTTGCAGGTCAGGACCAGGATTGCATGGAGCAGAGTCCCAAGGGGTTCTTCTTGCCTTTCTTCTCATGTAAAATATCCACAATAATATGTAACTCTAAAACAAAAAAAAAGCTAACCATGGCGCTGCGGGGGGGGGGGCGGGGGACTGGTTGTGTTTGAAATGTTGTACCACGGAGGACAATTTGTTGATAACGATGCCCTGACCCCCAGAGGGGAA
>NW_028092824.1:0-1996 GCF_014824575.4 Sturnira hondurensis | reverse complement strand
GACTCTTAATGTTGCCAAGAATTCATCTTCAATGGTCTGCTTCCAGAGGAGACAGTGGCTTCATAACTTCACATGACCCTGAAGGCCTTTGAAATAAATGTCAGATTGAGAAAATAAAGCGTGTGGCAGAAGACAGGCTCTGAGCTGGGGAGCTGGCTATGATGGGTGGGACCTCTGGTATGGGCGGGACCTAGCACCTAATCTTTCCACCCACCACCACCCTCTCGCTCCTGTTCCTTCCTTCACTTCCCTTCACCCTTGCCTCCCAGCCCTCAAGATGGTGCAGTACAAGTGTGCTACTCACCACAACATCTTCACTGTGGGGAGGCTGACTTGCCTTGCCACACTCTTTCTCTTACTGATCCTCTCAGGTCTGGGCCCTCTGACATCCACAGGTCATTGTAAGTGAGAGAACCTGTGCCATAGGAGGGCCACCGGGGTTAAGAGGCAGAGTCCCTAGGTGAGGCGATTATCACCCTCCTTGCTCCAGAACCTGGACCAGAAGGGGGACCACTCAAGGTGTTGTCACAGCCCATCTAGTTTCAGGGTCCTGTGGTGCCCAAAGGTTGGAGTGGTCAGAGCAGATCTGGGACAGTTGTCCCTCACTTACCTGATGCTGCACTGGCAGGAGAGAGTGCCCTGCTTCTGGGGCGGTGGGGACAGAGAGAGCCTGGATGGGGTCCAGGTCCACACTTCTTCACCTGGGTGGGATTGAGGTCAGAGTCCCAAGTGTCCAGTCACATGGAGAGGACCCTTTTCCTGGAATCACACAAAGTGTGTGTGTTTGTGTGTGTTAGGAATGTTCATACACGTTTTCCTTACTGCAGACTTTGAAACATCACATCTGCAAATTACAGTGCCACAGAAGCTTGGGACCAACACCAATGATGGCAATACTACAGAACTACGTCCAATTAAGAAATTACTAGCCCTGGCTGGTGTAGCTCAGTGGATTGAGTGCAGGCCTGCGAACCAGAGGATCGCAGTTCGATTCCCAGTCAGGGCACATACCTGGGTTGCAGGCCAGTTCCTGGCAGGGGACACACAGTACATTGTGTGTTTCCGGCAGAGGCAACCATACACTGATATTTCTCTCCCTCTCTCCTTCCCTTCCCCTCTAAAAATAAATAAAATTAAAAAAAAAGAAATTACTTTATGGGTATTCTTAACTGGACTACATGAACCAAATCAAATCATACATATCCATTTTTAAGTATGTTTGTGTTCAAATTTACTTTGTTAAAGAGCCATTTTGTATCACAGCAAATGTTTTGATATTTATTTTCCAAGTAATATGCGATATAAACTATTCTTGATTTTCTAGAAAGTATACATTCAGGGAGGAAAATGACCACTGACTTCCTAGCTGTAAAATATTGGTAATTATAACTGATACCACAGAAGTAGAAGGGATTGTAAGAAATTACTATGAAGAACTGTATGCCAAGAAATTTGAAAACCTAGGTGAAATGGACAAATTTCTGGGAAAATATAATCTTCCAAAACTCAATGAAGAAGTAGAAGGCCTGAACAGACCAATAAGAGCAGATGAAATTGAAGCAGTAATCAAAAAGCTCCCATCACACAAAAGCCCTGGACCAGATATTTTCACAGGAGAATTCTACAAAGCATTTAAGGAAGAGCAAACCCCTATGCTTCACAGACTATTCCAAAAAATCCAAAATGATGGGAAACTCCCAAATTCTTTTTATGAAGCCAGCATCATCCTAATTCCAAAGCCAGGTAGAGACACAACAAAGAAAACTTCAGGCCAATATCACTGATGAACATAGATGCTAAAATCCTCAACAAAATATTGGCAAATCGCATCCAACTATACATCAAGAAGATCATACACCACGACCAAGTGGAATTAATCCCAGGGATGCAAGGATGGTTCAATATCCACAAATCAGTAAATGTAATACACCACATAAACAAAAACAAAGACAAAAACCACATGGTCATATCAATAGATGGGGAAAAAGCTTTTGAT
>NW_028092823.1:0-601 GCF_014824575.4 Sturnira hondurensis | reverse complement strand
CCCTCTAAACATAAATAAATAAAATCTTACAAAATGTACTTTGGAACACAAGTAAATATAATGCTAATTACTAGAGTCAAAGCACAGAAAATTTATCTTCATGTGAATTTGCCAAATGAAGTAAATGGTATGTTATCACTGAAATTACATACATACATACACACACACATGCGCACACACCCTGTCCAGAAAGTATACAGCCATGTAATAAAAAAAAGAGACATTTATTGAAGAATTGAAGAATATACAAGAAACTGTAAATAGGACAATGATGCCTCAGTCTCCTTCAAAGTAGGCACCTTGGGATCTCATGCAGTTCTCCCAATCACTATCAGCTGCCCTGTCATATTTTCCTGAATCTCACTGATGGTCTGATGCCTCCTCCCTTTCAAAGGTGATTTTAATTTGGGGAAAAGCCAGAAGTTGCAGGACACCAAATATGGGCTGTAGACAGCCTGAGTCACCCATGTGATTTGATGATTCCCAAAAAAACTTTGTACAAGACTTGATGAAGCTACCAATCACCAGTTTCCCATGTCTGTGGCCTTCTGAATCATCTGAATAGTTTCCATGGAGCAATGTTCAAGCTTAATGCAAAATT
>NW_028092822.1:0-1557 GCF_014824575.4 Sturnira hondurensis | reverse complement strand
TTTTGTTTAAGGTTATGGCTTGGTGTAGGGTAAGGTTTTTGGCTATGGTTAATTTTAGGGTTTGGAGAAAGTTTATGATTAATGTTAGGGTCAGTGCTAAGGCTATGGTTAGGGTTAGGGCTAGTGCAAGGGGTAGGTAGGTCTAGGGCTTGGAGTAGGGCTAGGGCTAGGGTTAGGGTTACCAATAGGGCTACTGTTAGGGTTAGGGCTAGGGCTAGGGTTAGGGTTTGGTGTACAATAGGATTAGGGTCAGATCAATGGTTAGGGTAAACATTAGGACTATGTTTAAGGCAAGGTCTAAGGCTAGATCTAGATGTAGGATTAGCATTTGGGTTAGGGGTAGGGGTACTTTTAGGGTTAGGGCTAGGGATAGAGTTGGGTTAGCATTAAGTTTAAGGTTAGGGTTAGGGCTGTCCTTAGAGCTAGGGCTAGGTTAGGATTAGGGATAAGGCTAGGGTTAGGTTTAGGTTTAGGGTAGGGCTAGGGATAGGGCTAGGGTGAGAGTTAGAGTTAGGGTTAGGGTTAGAGTTAGGGTTAGCAATAGGGCTAGAGTTAAGTGTAGGCTTCCAATTAGGGCCATGGATAGGGTTGGGTTACAGTTAGAGTTAGAGTTAGTGTTTGGGTTAATGGAAGCATTAGTGTTTGGATTAGGGCCAAGGCTAGTGTGAATGTTAAGGTTAGGATTAGTGCTAGGTCTAGTGACGGAGTTATGGTTAAAGTTGGGGTTTCAGTTAGGGTTAGGGCTCTGGCTGAGTGTAGGGCTAGGTTAAGGTTACATTCAGGAGTAAGGTAGGGCTACAAATAGGTTTACAGTTACGGTTAGGGGTAGGGTTAGTGCCAGGGCTAGGTTTAGTGTTAGGATTAGGACTAGGGCTAGTGATAAAGCTGCGGTTATGGAAAGATTTAGGGTTTAGTCAGGTTTGTGGATAAAGATAGCTCTTGGGCTAGAGTTAGGCATGGTTTTAGGGTAGGTTTAGGGATAGGAAGAGGGTTAGGGTTAACATCAGAGCTTGTATTAGGTTCATGATTAGGGTTTGGTTATAAGTAGTTTAAAGTTAGGGCCAGGGTTAAGATTAGTGACAGGTTAGGAGTAATTTAAGGTTAGGGTTAGGATTTGGGATAGTGTTAGGTTTAGAGCTGTGTCTAGGACTAGGGATAAGGCTAGGGTTAGGTTTAGGGTGAGGGTTGTGTCAGTATTCAGTTCATGGTTAGGGTTATTATTAGGTTTAGTGTTCAGTTACAGCTATCGTCAGGATTCAGATTAGGACTAGGGTTAGGGTTAGCTGTAGGGTTATTGTTAGCATTAGATTTTCGTTATGTCTATGGCTAGGATTAGGGTTACCATCAAGTGTGGCATTTGGGTTAGGGTAACGGTTACCTTTAGGGTTAGGGTTTGGGTTTATATTTAGTGCTAATGTTCAGATTATGGTTAAGCTTAAGGATAGGGCTCACGTAGGGGACTAATTTCTTTTAGTCTGGCAAATGTGACTCAGCTCTGTATGGAAAACCTACAGAAGCAAAATGGTGGGCAGAAGCCAAACCTTCAAACTGAGTTTT
>NW_028092821.1:0-526 GCF_014824575.4 Sturnira hondurensis | reverse complement strand
ACAAAGGTTTGGAGAACTAGAACACACCCAAAGACCAGAAAACGGAATTATACGGGAGACCGACAACTACAAACCCCTGGGACGGTAAGAGAGGCGGAGCCAGTAGCGGAGCTGGGTCGGGCAGGACAGATCCCCCGACCTAGGCTCGCAGGCATCCCGGAACCAGTCGGGGTGTGGGGCAGACTGACCAAGGTCGCACATTCGCGCACAGTAAGACCGACCACACAGGCCCCAGGGAACGAAAGCAGTGATGGAGGGCTGACGGCGGTGGCACACTGGCATGCAGTGGAACGAAACTCTTGGGCTTGGTGACGGTGGTGGCTGCGGTGCTGGGGCCGCGGTGGCAGGTGGCAGACAGGAAGCCATTGTCCCTCTTTGACCCCACCCCCACATACAACGCCACAACCCAGAGACTTAGTTGCCCTGCTCTAGTGAACACTTTAGGGCTCTGATCCTGCTATGGAACAGGCACGAAACAGCCCAAAAGATGGCGCAAGAAGAACTCAAAGTCCCAGAGCCAGTAACT
>NW_028092820.1:0-1331 GCF_014824575.4 Sturnira hondurensis | reverse complement strand
CCCACACAAACTGAGATGATGTGCTCTTTTAAAGTTTTGGTAGTTTGTGATAGAGCAGTGAGTGAGACATATGCAAAAAGTGTGAACAAATATTAGCAACTCTAGTTTTCTGAAATACACCAATGACATCTTGATACAAATTGCACTGAGTGTATAGATTACTTAGGGTAATATGGGCATTGTAATAATGGTAATCTTTACTCTCCATGAATAGAGTATATGCTTCCACTTTTTGTATCTTCTTGATTTCTTTCTTCAATATCTTAGAATTATCAAGTACAGGTCTCTCCCATGTGTGGTTGAGTTTAGTCCTCTGTTACTGTATTTTTTTTATTCAGTTGTCAATGGGGTTGTTTCGTTAGTTTCCCTTTCTCTGAGTTCATTATTGTTGTGTACAAATGCAACTGATTTCTGAGTATTTATTTTCTGTCCTGCTATGTTCCTGTATCCATTCTAGTAGTTTTTTAATATCTCCGTATATGCAATATCATGTCATCTGCAAATAATGAGAGTTTTACTTCTTGCATTTCATTTTGGGTGCTCTTTATTTCTTCCTGTCTGATAGCAGTGGCTAGGATTTCCAGGACTATGCTGAACAGGAGTGGTGACAGTGGACATCTGTATCTTGGTCCCAATATTAAGGGAAATGCTTTTAGTGTTTTCCCAGTGAATATGCTACTGGCTGTGGGCTTCTCACATATGGCCTTCACCGTGTTGACATATGTTCCCTTTATTCCCACTACTCAGAGTTTTCATTATAAATGGGAGCTGGATTTTGTCAAATATTCTTTCTACGTCTATTTATATGATCATCAGATATTTATATTTCATTTTATGGGTGTACCATGTTTTTTGGTTTAGTTATTGTACCAACCTTGCCTCCCCACAATAAATTCCAATAGGTGAATGGCCCGTTGAATGTATTCCTGGATTCAATGATATTTTGTAGAGGGTATTAGCATCTATGTTCATCAGGGATATTGACCTATAGTTTTCTTTCCTTGCTGTGTCTTTATCTGGTTATACAAATAGGATAATGCAAGATACTTAAATGAGCTTGGGAGTTTTCCCTCCTCTTGAATTTTTTGGAACAGCCCTGACAGGCTTCTGGCCCTGGCGTCACACTTAGCACAGCAGGCTCCACCCCAGATGAGGTGCACGCTCACTTTCTGTACATCTCATCTCTAACCCATCTGGGATTTTCCTTTCAAAATACCAAAATGCTGTTTCAGCTAGAAACAAACCAAACTATGTGAGCAACACAAAGACAGCTATGGGAACATTCCATCTGTAGGAAACTCCCTGAACAGGTCAAGGACCAGAGACAGAAA
>NW_028092819.1:0-1760 GCF_014824575.4 Sturnira hondurensis | reverse complement strand
TAGGGGGGAGGGCGAGAATAGTGGGGGAAATATAGAATCCAAAGAACTTGGGACACGTGGTTATAAACTAAGGAAGGGAGAATGGTGGGGGAGGGAGTGTGCGGGTGGAGGGGATTGAAGGGGGGGAATAGAACAACTGTAATGGTATAATCAATAAAAAATAAAAATAAAAAAATAAACAAATGTTGTTCTACTAGGTGGAACATTCTGCAGCTTGCTTTTTGAACTTCAATATATCTAGGAAAACTTTGCATGACCTGGTGCATTCCCTCTAAGCTCTGCTTGCTGTTCTGTACTGGTTGGCTTCACCATTCACCTATTGGTAGACAGTTAGGTTGTTTTCAGTCCCAAACAGTGCAGTGATAGACATCTTGGTGTTATTCTACTTAAACATCCATATGACTGTTAGTGTTGAAAAGTGGAATTGCTAGGTCATAAATTACATACCTTTAAGTTTGACTAGTTAATGGCAAATTGTCCTACCAAGTGAAAATGACACTGCTTTTCACACCTCAGTTTCTTGCCCAGCTCCTTGGGACCCGTTAATTAAGCAAGGCTTTGACGGGGATGGTTATGGTGGTCTAGAGTGGACTAGTGCTTCTTAAACCGCAGTGCGCATCAGGGCGTCCAACCTTTCGGCATCTCTGGGCCACAGTAGAAGAAGAAGAGTTGTATTGGGCCACACATTAAATACATCATGACATACAATCACAAAAAAACCTCATAATGTTTTAAGTAAGTTTACGGTTTTGTGTTTGGCCACATTCACAGCCATCCTGAGCTGCATGTGGCCTGCAAGCTGAAGGTTGGAGACCCTGGTAGACTAATTACCTGGGGATTTTGTTAAAGTGCAAATTATGACTCAGTATGTTTGGAATGGGGCCTGCAACTTTGCAGGGTGAACAAGCTCCCAGGTGATACTGATGCTGCTGAGCAGGGACCCACTCTGAGTAGCCGGAAACTAAGTGGACAGACCTCACTCCAGCTGGTTTCTCCACATTGCCTGGAAGTTCCTGTTTGTGTGGGTGTGTATGTTTACACTTTGTCTCTCGTACAGGAGTGTGTATTCAGGGGCTGCTGTATTGAGCTCTAGCCCTAGAAGACTCACCCTGTAAAGTTCTATCCTGTTGAACACAAATGGCAAAACGTGGGTGGTTGTTGAAACCAGGTGATGGGTGCTTATAGGTTTGTTGTGATATTTATTCTCTCTGCTGTTGTGGAAATGCTCGCACACAAATTTTAAAGTAAAACAATAGAAAAATCCTTTGAAATTTAAGTTGCTTCAAAAGATTTTCAGTCTGGTACTGACTGCTATGCCTTTCCTAGATTTCATCTGGTAGATCATTTGGCAGTATTTCATTTTAATCAGGAGCGTATTTTGACTTGTGTGAGTTTTAATGTTAATATATCCACATATTTTTAGATGTTTAAAAGTAACTGGAAAAAGAGCTTTGTTCCATATTTGCCTACCTCAGCAGCTGCAGCCAAATTCCCCATCCCAGCCTTTCTCATTCACAGAAGATCCACCGAATATGACAGGCACCGTGACTACAGCACGTGGTGTGTGCAATAGCACGATAGCACTGGAGGCACTCTCGAGGACCTCTAAGACAGGGGTGTCAAACTCATTTTCACCGGGGGCCACATCAGCTTTGAAGTTGCTTTCAAAGGGCTGAAATAATTTTAGGACTGTATAAATGTAACTCCTCCTTAACTGTTAAGGAGTTGAAATACAGTTTGATATCAGGTATTGTGATCCC
>NW_028092818.1:0-594 GCF_014824575.4 Sturnira hondurensis | reverse complement strand
ACCAGAGCCTGCAGCGGGCAGGACAATGAACGAGGCACTAAGACTCCCCCTCCTATCCCGTCCTCCACCCCTTCGTTGTGCACCTCAGGTGACCTCGTGTTCCCAGCCAGCCTCTCTCCGCACAGCCGTATCCAGACCCACTCCCTTCAGATGCCCGTGTTCTTTCCCTAGCTATCAGTCACGTGCAAGCCTTTGAGCCAGCAAAGTTTAAAATCCCAGGAGGGTCTGATCTGTGCTCAGAGCTGGTGTGGCTTACCCTTCTCAGGGAGGCAATACTGTTTTAATAACTACAGTAATATCTTGACTTTGCTCAAATTAAAGCATAAGCATTACTACAGAACCTTGTGGGGGTGACTTTTCCCACAAGTCCCCCTGTCGGCCACGGATGAAAGTAAACACGACCAAGACATGATCTGTTTGGTGAGAAAAGGTGGCCGATCCCTCAAAGGGGAAGGGCCAGGAGCCCCCTCCTCCAGGGTCTTTTATTGGGTTGTAATACACAGGAATACAGGGCGGCAAGGATCATACAGTAGATAACATTTCAAAGAAATCTGAGGGCTTAGTCTGAGTCAGTGTGTATCAGGAAAGGGGGTT
>NW_028092817.1:0-772 GCF_014824575.4 Sturnira hondurensis | reverse complement strand
GGCTCACAGCTCTGGGGAAGGCTTGCAAGTGGGGGTAGTGGAGGGATTGGCCGAAAAAGAAAAAAAGAGAGAGAGAAAGAACTCATAGAAGACTTCTGATCAAGATGGCAGCGTAAGCAGACATAGCTCACCTCTTCACACAACCACATCAAAATTGCAACTAAAATATAGAACAACCATCACTCAGAACCATCAGAAATTAAATGGAATAGAAGTCTGACAACGATGGAATTAGAGAAACCACATCAATTCAGACTGGTAGGAGGGGCACAGATGTAAAATGGGCTTTATCCACATTGATGGATAAAAATTCAAGATGGATATCTCAGGGGCAAGGAGTCCCAGCCTCAACCAGGACCCCCAGCACAGGGTTCCAGTGCCAGGAAGATAAGTTCCTACAACTTCTGGCTGCAAAAACCTGTAGGGGTTGAGTTGGTGGAAGAAACTGGTGGAACCCCAAGCAGTTCCTCTTAAAGAACCCACACATGGACTCACCCACTCAGATTCACTCTCTCTGAGCACCAGCAGTGGGGTAGTTTGAAAAGTACCAGCGGTATACAGGGAGGAACTGAAGTATCTGACATCAAGGGGAGCAGAAGCCATTGTCCCTTTTCTAAACCCTTCCCCTCACAGAGCTGGCAAGCTGATGCCATATCTGAGACTTCATCAACTTGGCTAACATTGTTCCACCTGCCTTGGAGATCCCCAGACTCTGCCCCACCCAATTTATGGGCCCACCCAAGATGCTTTTTCATATCAATGGCTGGTCTTG
>NW_028092816.1:0-765 GCF_014824575.4 Sturnira hondurensis | reverse complement strand
AGAAGCTCTCCTGCCCGCAGAGACGTTCTCTGACTTTCCTGTGGGACGGCATCTCTCCGCTGGTGGACGGACACAGAAGAGCCCACCCAAGAGCGCTGTCAGCCAAGCCCCCAGGAGCGCTGCGCTGCCCAGGGCTTTCCTCCCTTCAGCTCTCCCCAAGCAGAAGACGGCAATGTCAACGTTGCGTATGGAAACAATGTGTCTTTCAGGAGCCTTAGTTGTGTTTTCTCCTGTAAAACGAACTAAACAAAAAGAATCTGCCCTCACGCCCTGGAGGCAATGGGAAATTTATTTCCTGCGGACTTAGCCTGGATACTTGCAGGATAAAAAAAGAATGATAAGAAGCACAGATAAAAACTGTGGTGAACGATGGCTTTGCCTCCTGTGACAAGGACCAGATGTCAGGTCTTGGTGCCCTGTGTGCAGTCACCCTGCCACCAGCCACAGCTTTGTCCCAGACGAAAGACTGACACGCCCGAGATTGGGGGACTCGTGCGTGTCCTTCCCTCGTTTTTCGGGGCACAGCCCAGCACGAGGAGATGTTAGCCGAGCCTTGAAAATTCCTCCCCGTGCTGGGAGCTGTACGAGCTCCGGGGAACCGAGACCCCAGCACACACTCCAGTAGCCTGTGCCCTGCCACACCAGGTCCTTCCGTGTGCAGGGGAAAGTGCACGGAGCCCCCGAATCAAAACGATGCCTGTGGAACTGCTTTTGCACACCGAGTGGTGAACTTAATGTGAGATGGCGGGTTCATCGAAATACTGC